>NC_134876.1:82371173-82386173 GCF_041734735.1 Babylonia areolata
CTTGCAGGATGGCGGCGTGCTGCTTCATGCGCACCGGCAGGGGCACGTCATCGTTCTTGGTCCAGCCACCTGAGACACGGCACACAGTACTGTCAGAGTTATCCTCCCTCCTCCTCCTCCTTTCTCTCCTTCTTCTTTTTCTTCTACTCCTCCTCCTCCTTCTCCTTCTTCCTCTTCTCCTTCTCCTGCGTCTCCTCCTCCTCCTTCTTCATCTCCTCCTTCTTTTTCTCCTACTCCTCCTCCTTCTTCCTCTTCTCCTTCTGCTGCTTCTCCTCCTCTTCCTTCCTCTCCTTCTTCTTCTTCCTCTTCTTCTCCTCCTCCCCATTCTTCCTCTTCTCCTCCTCCTCGTCCTCCTCCTTCTTCTCCTCCTGCTCCTCCTGCTCTTCTTCCTCCTCCTCCTTCTTCATCTTCTCAGAGTCATTGAGGCGGCGCACAGAAACACTGTTCACCATAACAATTCCTTCAACTCTGTGGGCTGCGTGTCAAAGACATGGGCCTCTGTAAATGTTTTTCTTCTTTTTCAGAGTTGCTGGTCGTTTGGCCCGAATATGCGTACACCGTAGTTAGCGTACCAGTGTTGCATCCAGTGCTAAGCCTGTTCATTGTTACATCTGTATATATTTTTTCACCATCAGAATTCCTGTATAACGTCAACAAGGGGATGCTTGTGAGTAGTGGTTTATAGGATGAACATCGACACTCAAATGTATGGTTCAATTCTATGCATTGGAAGCCGCTCCAAAGTCTAAACATATGATGAGCAGAGGAAAGGGAAAGCGTAGTAAAAACAAAAACAATGCAAACAACAACAACACCCCCACCCCCAAAATCAGCAGGAAACTACAAAACAAAACAAAAACAACACTTGAAATTCTATAGCAGTGAACCTTCAAGGCACAATGGCACCAGCCCGATCAGTAACCACTAGTTGCGATGACCGGTATGTTAAAAGAAAAAAAAAGAACAAAGAACAAAGAAAAAAATCCAGTCCAGCCGCCCTCCTCTATTTCTCCCCCTCCCCATCTCTCTATCTTCCTGACATGCAACAGGGTGACTTTTTATCTACCACAACATATTTCTACTGCGGCTTATAGAGCGCAACACGTGTGACTTGGTGATGTGGTGATCGATACACAATTTTGTGGGTGGACCAGCGTGACAGGATGTGCACCAATGCGATTCTTCATCAGAGCAGTCATCTGCACGTGAAGTCTACCTCTGAAGTCGCAATCAATACTGCCAGCCTGTATGATACTGACGATGTTAGCATTCGGCAGAACATCACAATTAATCGTTGACGAACATCTGTGTGCAACATAAAGATCGAGGCAAGCCTAATCCGGATCAATTCGTCTGTATAATGTAATTACTATATGTGAACGTTTGAATGTAAATACCCTTGGGAAGGACAAAAGGGCAAAGGAGAGAGAGAGAGACAAGGGAAGAAGAGGCAGCAGGGTGGGGTTGGGGTCGTTGGTCTTCACAAGCTATTAGAATTTAAGGAAAAAAAGTATCAAGTTGGGGATTTGAAAAACAAAAACAAAACAAAAAATACACCACCAAAATCAAACAAAAAACCAAACAAACGAAAACAACACCACCACAACAAAACCCACCAGCACAACAACAAACAGAACATCGAAACCACAGAACTTTGTCAATCGCTCAGAAAAAAAAACCCAACAAAAAAACAAAAACAAAAAAACCCCCAACACCGGAAATCGCGTGTTTCTTCGTCTCTGCGTCTCTCTGTGTATGTTAGTGTGTGTTTGAAAGGTCAGAGGCGCATTGTATCGTGACCAGCACCTGTAAAGTCAGTGCTTGTTTCCCACTGTGAATGTGGGACGTGAGTCAGTGCCTGAAGAACAGACAGTGTGGTCACGTACCCAGAGGATGCAGCAGCAGAACGGGGTTGCTGAAGCCACGCTCCAGCAAATGGCGCCGTGTGTCTGTCATCAGTAGAGCGTGTCCATTGTGTACAGGGTTACGTAGCTGGAAGGCGAACACGGCATCCGCCTACGGAAAAAAAGAAAAAGAAAAAAAAGAGAAAGAAAATGACCCACCTGAACTAGCAGTCACATTAACTGCTTGAGAATATCATCACCGTGGTAACGACTATTGCAATCATAGGTGAAAGAGAGAGAGAGAGAGAGAGAGAGAGAGAGAGAGAGAGAGAAAAGTGCCCACATCTGGTGTAGCATATACTGATCAGTCCATAGGCTTTGACGCCTTCTTGAAACTGAAACTGAAACTATAGCGTAAAGAGAAAGACAGGAAGGAAAAGAGGGAGGAGAAATATATGTGGAGACGGAAGAGGAAGGAACCCCCCCCCCACCTCCGCCCCCCATCAACAAGTGTGAATGAGAAGAACGAGGAAGAAGAGGAAGTTTCGGAGGAAGAGCAGCAGCAGCAGAAGAAGAAGAAAAAGAAGAAATGAAAAAAAAAAAAAAAAAAAAAAAAAAACCCGAAGAGAAAAGATAAAACGGCAGTGATGACAGTGACACACAATTACAACATGATTACCATCACTACACTGTTACATTTATTGTTTTGTTTTTTTGGTTGTTGCTGCTAAGTGGTTGATGCCTCTAAGAGATATGATCGACGTCTTTCATTGACAGTCTTCGCGGGTACATGTGCACATTTTCAGTTGACGAGAACTCGAATCCCTTTCAATTTATTATTCTTACACATACCCTTCTGCTTGACCTTCAATACGTACAGTCTTATTCTTCCACCAAATGAACTACGGAGTAACGGGCAAACCGGCCAGAAATGTCCACTGACCAGTGGAATGACCAAACTTCTGACCAACCAGCAAGCAAAGCGAGCCAGCCAGCAAGCAAGCACGGTTCGGAGCAGGAAGCTTACCCCCATCTCTCTGAACTTGGCACGTAGCTCCTTGGGGGTCAGGCGGTACTCGTCCAGCCCGTCGTCCCACGTGATGCGATCCAGAACCTCCAGGTCCCCGCCCACCAGCCAGTCACCGCTGTCGTAGATCATCTGTAACAATCATCCACAATCATCTGCAACACTCATCGCCAGCTGTCATCTGCAAACAGTCATCCCCAACCATCATCTGCAACAATAATCACCCATTGTCATCATCTGCAGCAATCATCACCCGTCATCTGCAACAAGCATCATTATCCGTTATCATCTACAACAATAATCAGCTATCATCTGCGACAATCATAATCAACTGCAACAATCACCAACCGTTGTCAGTAACAATTATTACTTATTATCATCCTCAACAATCATCCACCATTGCCAACCATCATCTGTAACAATCACTGACCATAATCTATAACAATCATCTGTGATAATCATCAGATGAACGCAATGAAGGCCATCTGGTTTAGTACAATACAGTACAGTACAGTGACTATATTGTCAACTACTACAACTCGTTCTTCTGGTTTATCTAAAAACTGTTGAGTTAACGCATTTGGCTATTTCCCCCCAGGGCTGACTACTTGTTATAAGAGTTTAGCTTCGTCATGTAGTCCCCAACCTCAATGGACCCCCAGCAGCATCGTCATCACCCCCATCACCGTTCATTATCATCGAAATGATACAGAAAACAAAATATCACACACACACACACGTTACCACACGCACACACACACACACACACACACACACACACACACACACACACACGTTACTACACACACACACACACACACACACACACACACACACACGCACGCACCTTGATGTAGGGATGGCCAGTATTGCTGGTTCCGAACTGCCGGCTGCAGCGCTCCTCCTTGTTGTGGGGAAAGAACTCGGGCTTGCGGAGGATGGCGATGTTCTTGCCACCGTACTTGAGCGTGAAGGCCGCGCAGTCGTTCAGCCGCTCTTTGTCCTCTGTGTTGATGGGCAGCACGATGGGGATCGACTGGTTGCTCACTCCCCCTGTCAATTGATAACCCCAGGCGTTTTATTATTGTTATTATTATTATTATTATTGTCATCATCATCATCATAATAATAATCATTTTCATACATTATTATTATTATATTCATATGTATGTATGTATGTACGTACGTACGTACGTACACACACACACACACACACACACACATACCCCCACCCTCCCCTCTAACACACACACACACTGGATACTGACCATCCAGCAGACAGCCGAAGTGCTGACACTGCAGGTACTCTCTCTCACGCATGAAGCCGGACAGCGGAGTGGCCCAGCCTTCTGCCAGCACCTGAGTCCACTGCAGGTCCAGCTGTCCACGACACACACACACACACACATGGGGATTACTGGCAGGGTACCATATCTAAGTTATATGATACTTTGATAACGCCAATATCGATTTATGGGGCGGAGGTATGGTTACCTTACCAAGTCAAACCGGATGATTCTCTCGATTTAACACATCTTTTTGACGACTGCTTATCGAATAAGTTTCCACATGAAAAATGACACATTAAATTCTGTAAACAAATTCTGTATACAAAAAGATATGGTGCTTCCTGTGTTAGGTGAACTGGGCAGATTCCCAATAAGTTTATAGATAATGTGTCAAATTATTACATAGTGGATTCACATTATTCAATTACCAGAAACTTCCCTCATCAACAAAATATATAAGTCTATGTACCAACAAGAAAATACAACTTCCCCATGGTTGATATTTGTTAGAAAGATACTCGAAATTATAGGCCTTGATCACATTTGGAAAAACCAATTCACATTCAGCGTACATAGACTGAAATACATCGTATATAAAAAAATTAGAAAATGAATATATCAAATACTGGAAAGATAAAAGAGAAAAAACATTAAAGCTAAAATTTTACAATACGAGTAGCAGAGTACAAAACTGAAAACTATCTTTTAAATATATCAGATACAAAACACAGACAAGTTTAAACGAAACTCAGAATAAGCGCGCATGACCTAAAGATTGAGAAAGGTAGATAATTAAATATTCCACAAGAAGACAGATTGTACAAGTGTAACATCCTGGAAGACGAAATCCATCTTCTTGATCATTGTATTAAATATAAAACCTTAAGGCAACAATTTGTAAAAGATATTTAAAATTCGAATAACACAGGATATATTCCCAGTCAGGTGATGCTAACAGATGATGAATATATACAAACAAGATTAGGAAAATTTGTTTATGAATGCTGCTGCAATTTACTGCATTAACTGATGGATTAATTGTGTGTTTTTCATTCATTCATTCATTCATTCATTTACCATTGCACTTGTGTCTTATAAACCTTACGGTTTCATGACAATAAAATCTATTCTATTCTATTCTGGCTTGACCGGTTGACCACTACAGTCAGAACAAGTTCTTAAAAATTAGATATTCGAACCAGTGATGACATCTAATTCCCAAGTATGTATATATGTGTGAAGAGGAAGTAATTCATTCACAAGTTACAAACAATCTTTGTGACAAACATTCGCGAGCTGATGCCGATGAGGTGTTTTAGCTCTTTATCGTCATGATTATTCGTGAATATATGTTTTTGCAGACGTGAGACATTGAACCTAGATTTTGTTTAATAATTCAACGAAACGAAGTAGATGACTTCAGGCAAAGGAAGGAAGGAAGGAATTTTGTTTAATGTTCCATCATACACACTGGTGATTTGCAGACTTTCAGACGAAGAAAATTACCTGTAGCGATAAACTACATCGCTTTACACAACTCTCAATACTTTCATTTGCGTGCATGTATTCTAATACTTCGATAAAACGAGATAAACCTCCAGTAAATATGGTCACTTCCAGTTAATGAGGTAACCGATTATAGTGCTGTCGATTGACTTGTTTTCGATTCGTCTATTATCGATTAGCCCATCACTGAATCCCTGACCCCGATACGCCCGTCTGTTCCCAGTTCGCGTGTGTACTCAGTTGCTGTGTTTGTTTTTGTGTACGTGCCGCTATACATACTCAGACTAACAAACACACACAATCTTGTGTGTGTGTGTGTGTGTGTGTGTGTGTGTGTGTGTGTGTGTGTGTGTGTGTGAGAGAGAGAGAGAGAGAGAGAGAGAGAGAGGAGCTAAAAAGGTAAAACAGGAACTACAGATAGGCGAAACAAGATAAAGATTCAAATTCTCGAGAGGCCATTGATGCTGACGGCACAATCGAGGAATTGGGGAAAGGGAAATCGGTGAATTGGATCTTCTCCGTGTTGTCCATTGCTTTGGTGGCCTGTGAACAGGATGTTCCCCTTTCACTAAGATTACTTTGAGTGACACGTCTCAACGCTCGGCTTATGATAAAAATTCACCAAAGCTCACAGTAAAGAGAGAGGTGTTTGACTCATTGTTTCCCCACTGCAATGGGAAATCATTTACAGCTTAGCCTTTGTTAGCGACTACGACTCTCCAACTAGGAGGCAAGATTGCACTGACCCTCACTGCTAATGCACTGGGGGATAGTTGGTATTTGTGAGGACCATCCCAACGCCGGCCGTCCTGAGGCCTTTTTTTGTCGAAGGGAGTGGGGATGTGACTTGGGCAAGACACTCTCCACTATGATGAAATTCTAGCAGGGACAGCAGTTGCCTTCTCTGCTGTTGTGATGGTCACAGTAGGACACGACTGTAATGGTTGCAGTGGGTGAGGAGTGCTGTGGGGCCGGGCCCCTTACCTTGGTGATCTGCACGGAGGGCAGAGCCTCCGCCTCCTTCTGGGCCTCCGCCTTCTTGCTGTCAGGGACAAACAGTTCTCGCACCGTGTTCACTGCACCACGTGGCACTACCCCCTGCACACACACACACACACACACACACACACACACACACCACACACACACACACACACACACACACACACACACTCACTCACAATTATAAACATATGTATACATACATACATACATACAGACAGACATATATATATATATATATATATATATATATATATTACATACATACATACATACACATACACACACTCACACACATACACTCTCTCTCTCGCAAACACACGCACACACGCACGCACATACGCAAGCATACACATACATAGAGTCAGTAATTACAGTGGTACTGCTAATGAGGATGTCATCTTTGGAGTTCCCGGTTACATAATTTTGATACTGATATCATGAAGTTTATCCTGTGAGTTTCACTCCTCCCCAGACCCCCTCCCTCACGACAGACTTTTCTGTGTGAAATTCGGGCTGCTCTTCCCCGGGGTAAGCACATCGCGTCAGTGCAGTGCCACCTATTCATTATTTTGCTCTGTATACAGCTTAAAAAATCTTTTCTTACTATCAAAGTGGATTTTTCTGCATACTTTTGCCAGAGACAACGCTTTTGTTGCCGTGGATTCTTTTACGTGCACTTAGCGCATGCTACACACGGGACCCCCTCTTTACTGTATTATCCAAATGGCTAGCGTATTGGAAGTCTAGTGGAAGGGGGAGAAAATTCATAGGCAGTGTGGGATTCGATTCCGCACGCTCGGATTTTCTCGCTTCCCAAGCGGACGTATTACCACAAGGCCACTACTGCACTACATACTCACATCCTGAATGAGAGAGGTCACAATGTGCTGAACACAGTCATCCACCGTCTGTTCCCCAGCTTTCAGCACCAGCTCAGGTTTTGGGGGAGGCTCATAGGCCTGGTCGACGCCGGTGAAGCCTGCACACAACAAAGTTTTTTTTGGTTTGTTTCTGTGCTATGTTATTTCTTTTCAAGTTGAATTATAATGCCACACATTTGACATTTACTATCATTTTGAATGATTCTGCACCGGAAAAAAAACACTAGAAAAAACAGAGAGAAGAAAATAACTTGGAGACGGGAGTGAGGTAAGGTAAGGGAAAGGGCAGGGGGTGGGTTTGGGGGTTGGGGTGTGTTGTAACTCTTGTCCCAGACGGTATTTATAATAACTGTCATAACTGTTTGTAGCTGTTAAACATACAATCTAAGAATGGGCATAACCAGGAGTTTGGCTGTGATCAGTTGTAACTAAAACAACCAATATTGGAAATAACTGTTCAGGACAAGACAAATATTTGTACAATACTAACTTTTAAGTGTGTTCGTACGAAACTACCTCAACATGTATTCTCCAAACGGACGCATGTCATGTATGCTCTCGATCTCCCTTAATATCTTTGAGCACACCATTGGGTTAGCGTGGATCATCACCCTTAATATCTTTGAGCACAGAATTGGGTTAGCGTGGGTCATCACCCTTAATATCTTTGAGCACACCATTGGGTTAGCGTGGATCATCACCCTTAATATCTTTGAGCACACCATTGGGTTAGCGTGGATCATCACCCTGAATACCTTTGAGCACACCATTGGGTTAGCGTGGATCATCACCCTTAATATCTTTGAGCACACCATTGGGTTAGCGTCGATTATCACCCTTAATATCTTTGAGTACACCATTGGGTTAGCGTGGATCATCACCCTTAATATCTTTGAGCACACCATTGGATTAGCGTGGATCATCACCCTTAATATCTTTGAGCACACCACTGATTGGGTTAGCGTGGATCATCACCCTTAATATCTTTGAGCACACAGTTGGGTTAGCGTGGATCATCACCCTTAATATCTTTGAGCACACCATTGGGTTAGCGTGGATCATCACCCTTAATATCTTTGAGCACACCATTGGGTTAGCGTGGATCATCACCCTGAATACCTTTGAGCACACCATTGGGTTAGCGTGGATCATCACCCTTAATATCTTTGAGCACACCATTGGGTTAGCGTGGATCATCACCCATAATATCCTCCAAACGAACGCATGTTAGCGTGGATCCTGAATTTTAATATCCTCTTAACGAACACATGTCCGCGTGGATCCTCATCCTTAATATCCCATACAACGAAAACATGTTATCCTCTCATCCTTAATGTCCTCTTCAGTTATACAGGAACATATCCTCGAAATGGACACATATCAGCGTGGATGCTCACCCTGAGTATCTATCTATCTATATATCTATATTGTAGCGTGTCAGCGTGGATCTTCATCTTCAATACCCTCAAAACGGACACCCGGGTTAGCGCGGACCCTCAACCTAAATATCCTCCAAACGAACAAAATGTCAGGGTGGATCCTCAACCTGTCCCGTAAACGGACACGTGTCAGAAAGGATCTTCACCCTCAATACCCTCCAGGGGGTTAGCGCGAATCCTCACCCTTGATCTTGCCCTCACGGGCCTTCTTGTAGAGCCCCTTGACGTCCCGGCTCTCACACACGTCCAGCGGGGTGTTGACGTAACACTCATAGAACTTGAGGCCTTCATCTTCATGAAGCTGGCGAGCGTTGGCACGGTCCTGGGCACGTGACACTACACGGTCATTGTCAATTCTAGTAGTGGTGGTGGTGGCAGTTGCAGTAATGGTGGTAGTATTTGTAGTAGTAGTAGTGGTAATAGTAGTAGTAGTAGTAGTAATATAAGCATCAGCAACAGCAGCAGCAGTAACAGAGGTAGTAGTAGTGCTAGCAGCAGCAGCAGCAGTAGTAGTAGTAGTGATAGTAGTAGTAGTAGTAGTAGCAGTAGCAACAGTAGTAGTAATAGTAGTGGTAATAGTAGCAGCAGCAGTAGTAGTAACAGTAGTAGAAGTAGTCGCAGCACAGTGGTAGAAGCAGCAGCATTAGTACTAGCAGCAGCAGTAGTAGTAGTAGCAGCAGTAGCATTAGTAGTAATTGTTGTCGTAGTAGTAAGGGTAGTACTAGTGGGACGTATTGTAGCCTTTGCGGTCTTTCAAATCATCCTTTCATCCAGTAGATGACTATGTTTGTCATTTACTGGGGTGAACAGCGCAGCTCTCTGGATTATTTATTTATTTATTCATTTAATCTACAATTCAGCTGTAATGATAAAAGGGGGAAAAGGTGGTTGAGTGCACAGCAGAAAAGTTACTATTAATTTTGGTGCCCTTAGCATAATCGTTTTCATATAAATGAAGATGCGAAATAAGAACAATTGATTATGGACAGGGATTTTTGGAAGAAGAACGAAACAAAGAAGTTGAAGAAGAAGAAGAGCGGAGGAGGAGGAGGAGGAGACAAACGTGACTATGTTTAAAAACCAGGACGGACGACTGATTACAATTGCTCAATTCAAAGACACAGTCATTTACAATATTCGTTGGGATTTTTCCCCGAATGAATAAATATAATGTGCTCTCTCTGTCTTTCTCGGTCTCTGTCTGCAACTCTGTCTCTCTTACTCTCTCTTTCCCTCTGCACACACACGCACACACACACACGCACACACACGCACACACACACACACACACACACACACACACACACACACACACACACACACACACACACACACACTAAAGTGCTGACACAGTTCTCGGTCGATTAATCAATGTTGTCCCTGTGCCATAAACATTATGCAAAATACGTTGCAAGCGTAGTTAATGAAACGTGAGGCCAGGCGACACGACTTTTCAGACCAATAAAGATTCAAGTAGATTTAACCCCTTGACTGCTGGCGATGTGTATGTTCGTCGGTAAAGGGCTGTCAGCCAAGACTAAGCCTACAGGTCAGGGAGTCAGGTACCACTATTTTATTCAGACTTCTTTCTCTTGGGATTGCGTCACTTCAAAAATCAAAATCAACACTTTAGAGTATACAAAACAAACAAACAAACAAAACAACAACAACAAACAACAACAACAACAAAAAACAATAATGCCACGTAGACTTGTAGCCACGCTGATCTCTTTTCATAAAGGCTCAGCAGTCAAGGGGTTAAGCACTAAGGAAAGGAGAGAGAGAGAGAGAGAGAGAGAGAGAGAGAGAGAGAGAGAGAGAGAGAGAGAGAGAGAGAGAGAGAGAGAGGGAGAAAGAGAACTTAAACTCTCGAACTGAATGTCTATTCGTGTGGATGTGCACAAAAAGCATAAAAAACGAAACAGAAAGAAGATGTAAAACGAAGAATAAGAAAAAAAAAAAAAAAAAAAAAGAGAAAAAAAGAGAAGAAGATGGAGGAAGAGAAGAATGAAGTAAATTCACAAAGAAAAAAAAACGAGAGAGAGGGAGGGAGAGAGAGAGAGAGGGAGAGAGAGAGAGAGAAACGAAGCGAAACGAATTTTCATTTCACGAGGGTTGTTAGAAGAGTAAGTAGATCCGCTTTAGTATAATTATATTAATTATATTTATGATAATCATTATCATTATCATCATTATAAGATTTTTTATTCATTTGTTTATTCATTTCACACACACACACACACACACACACACACACACACACACACACACACACACACACACACATATATATATATATATATATACATTATCATTTTATCTATTCATTTTTAATTCCTTAATCCAGCCCTCAAGAGAGGACGAGACAGACAAGCAGAATGGCAGACAGACAGACAGACAGTCAGTCAGTCAGAGACACTGACAAAGACAGACACAGTCAGAGAGAGAGAGAGAGAGAGAGAGAGAGAGAGAGAGAGAGAGAGAGAGAGAGAGGATAAGTAAAAGTCCGGTGGACACCTTCTCATAGGGACTGATAAAGCTGGTGATGCACACGATGCCGCCGTCCGCGAACAGCTTAGCCACCTCGGCGATACGTCGGATGTTCTCTTCGCGGTCCTCGGGAGAGAAGCTGAGGTTCTTGTTGAGGCCCGTGCGCACGTTGTCCCCGTCCAGGGAGTATGCGGGGATGCCCTGCCCCACCAGGTACTCCTCCAGGGCGAAGGAGATGGTGGTCTTGCCGGCGCCCGACAGACCCGTCAGCCAGATGGTGCAGCCTCGGAAGCCGCTCCGGAGACCCAGGGCCTTGCCTCGCTTGTCCCTGGACACGTGGTGGGACTGGAAGACCACGTTGGTGGCGCGCTGGGTGACCTGCGTGGAAAGGGATAGAGGGGAAAG
Source organism: Babylonia areolata (assembly GCF_041734735.1). Classification (NCBI taxonomy): domain Eukaryota; kingdom Metazoa; phylum Mollusca; class Gastropoda; order Neogastropoda; family Buccinidae; genus Babylonia; species Babylonia areolata. The sequence goes on from NC_134876.1 coordinate 82,383,060, forward strand.
TGGGTGAAATAGGGATATATCTTATATAGTTTGGTGTGAACCGTGTGGAAAGGGATAGAAGGAAGTGGGTGAAATAGGGTTATATTTCAAATAGTTCGGTGTGAACCGTGTGGAAAGGGATAGAGGGGAAGTGGGTGAAGCACGGCTTTATCTTAGACAGTCTGGTGTTAACTGTATTGAAAGGGATAGCGGGAAAGTGGGTGAAACAGGGTTTTATTTTAAAGAGATTGGTGTGAACTGTCTGGAAGGGACTGAGGGAAAGTGGATGAAACAGGGTTTTTATCTTAAATAGTTTGGTGATAACTGTGTGGAATGGGAAGTGGGTGAAATAGGGTTTTATATTAAATAGTTTGGTGTGAAATGTGTGGGTGAAATAGGGTTTTTATCTTAAAGAGATTGGTGTGAATTGTGCAAGGAGGAAGGTCTAGGGGTGTGCCGTTGGGAGAGTATTCACAGGTACCGCTACAGTAGCCGGACTGGTCAAGGTAGAGATGCGAACACACCAGTGGACTGCGCCCCCACCTCCCTTCTCAGCTGTCAGTGCGCCCCTGGGCAGTCCAGTTTTAAATCGCGCCCCACGGTAACTTATCTCAAGACGACAGTTTCAGCAGCATACTGGAAGAACAAGGATGAAGGCGAGCAAGGTGACCTGCGTAGAAGGGAGGGGGGGAAAAGGAAATTTGGTGGAACAGGTTTTTGACCTGCGCGGAATGGATAGGGTGAAACAATCGTCATCATTATCATCACTATTATTATGATCATTATTATTGTTATTATTACCATTATTGTTATTGTCATAAACATTATCATATCATTATCATTATTACCATTAAAGAGTTTGGCGTGGAATTTGTCTCCAAGTAGGTAGGGGCGAATACCATTATCATTATTATCATTAAAGAGTTTGGCGTGGAATTTGTCTCCAAGAAGGTAGGGGCGATATCATTATCACTATTATCATTAAAGAATTTGGCGTGGAATTTGTCTCCAAGAAGGTAGGGGCAATGGGTGACCTGTGGGGGTGGAAGGCGTGGTAGTGGTGGTGGGTGGGGGGGTGGGGGGAGGGGACGTAGTGAAGCATATTTTTAATTGTTAAAGACTCTGACGTGATGTTTGTCTGCAAGAAAGTTCGTGTAATGTTCGTTACCAGAACCGCGATGTTGTTATGCCGGATATATCATCAAGATGCAGAACAGTACAGCACATTACAGTACAGTAAACTACATTACAGCAAATTACAGTACTTTATAGTAGAGTAAAAGTGCAGTGCAGTACAGTGCAATACAATGCATTACAACATACACACACATATACACACACACACACACGCGCGCACACACACACGCGACATTTGTGTACCACACACTCATACATGCACGACAGAATGAAACAAGGATTTTTCACAGTCTGAATGAAGAACATGACGGTGAGTAATTACTAAGAACAGTGGATGAGAAAGACAGAGACAGAGACAGAGAGATAGATGAGGAGGGAGAGAAGGAGGGAAGGAGGGAGAGAGAGAAAAGGAGAGTGAGGAGTGGGAAGAGGGGCAGCAATTAATGATAATCTTCTCTGTGTCTGTCTGCACCTCTGTCTCTGGCTGTCTGTCTCTAACACGTTTTTGTACAATCGTTCGTTTGGCTGTTTTACTCACTGTTACCTTCGTTTGCCAAAAGAGAAGATACATGTATATAAAGGACTTGATATAACTTAATATGATACATACACAGATAACTTATAAGAAAAAAAACACACACAAAAATACGAACTCAGAAGCTTGCGAAAAGACAATGCTGACTTTGGTTGAAGTACTTTTCAAAGGAACTCTTTAACTAATCAATTTTACGACAGTTACTCACGGGATTCATCCTGACGGTAAAAGGCAAGATTTAGGACACTGGTAAGACTTGCTAACTTCACTCCTCTTCACAATCTTACAGATCAGCCACGCACGGAGAAGAGCTCTTCTCATTCAAACTGAAGTCTTTGGGCGATTCTTTAATATATTGAGACACACGATGAAACACCAGCACTCAGCAGAAAACTGGTGCAGACAACTGTCGATTGTGATTGGATGAAAACGCACGATTTCGACCATAGAGGAGAAACTGATATATGCTGCGTTTGGCCATAATGAAGCGGCCACGTTGAAACAAAATGGCGCTGTCAAACGGTCAGCAGCTGTTACCAGCGAAAAAGGAAAAATCGACAAACCAGAGCATTAGTCAGCTGTGACGTTCCTTGAATTTCGTTCTTCATTTCGCACCAAAACGCGAGACGTAAAGACTGACTGCTTTTACACACACACACACACACACATGCACATGTACGCACGCACACGATTTAACACACACATGCACGTTTGGGCAGACTTTGGAAATTCTAAGTGCAATGCAAACTCGGCTCAGGTCATGTGGTTTGAAAGACGAATGCAGAAACACATCGTTACATCTGTGTCTGTGTGATTGACTCCATTTCTGTCTCTGTCTGCCTGTATCTCTGTCCATCTCTTACGTTCGTGCATCCGTGCTTACTTGCGTTCGCGCGAGCGCGTATGTGTGTGTGTGTGTGTGTGTGCGCGCGCGCGCCCGCCCGCGCACGTGTGCATGTGTAATGACGTATGTTTTGTGTCTGTACATAAGCTTACATAAATAAACATCACGATAGTTTGCTCACCACGACTGAGAAAGATACACTGAAGAGCTGTTCAGCATGCGGTCATGCATTTTAATTAGGCAATCCTCATGGCAGATTTCAACCGAAATAAGCAGGAAGAATTCGCGCAGGGTTGCGCGCATGCCAGGGAATGCCCTCAATCCAAGTCTGATTGTGTCTCCACAAAGGTTCGTGCCTTCACATGAGTCGCACGGATCAGGGAAATCGGGTTGATATTACGTAGCTGTACAGGGATTCACAGGAAAAAATAAAATAACCCGATTTGTCGTTGCTGTTATTAAGTTAATTCTGTTTTTATCTTATATTACTTTGATTTGATTTGATTTGCTTTCATTGACGTTTCATCTGACTTTGATGAATTTCATTTGATCTTATTTTATCTTAATTGTTTAAAAAAAATGTTTTCATGTTATTTGATGTTCATGATAAATTTCATTT
>NC_134876.1:82388673-82441173 GCF_041734735.1 Babylonia areolata
CACACACACACACACACACACAGATACACACACACACACACACAGATAGACAGACACACACACACACACACACACACACACACACACACACACACACACACACACACACACACACACACACACACACACCAATGTGCCTGTTTCTCTTTCCATCCGCCCATTCCACCACCTTGTAGGTATGTCAGCACAACCTGTTGATAGCATGTTACCACCATGAGAAGAGGATGTTGCCGATAAATCACACGTCGGCTGAGCTGAAACCCTAAAGTGAATCCAAAGCCTAACAAAAATAAATTGCTTTGCTTTTGACTATAACTGACTTGGACACAAGTGTCATCAAGTGACACATCAAAGAGTAAACTTCTTTAAACGATAAAATGTTAGAATTTTCGTTTTAAAAAAAATCCCAAAAAACCAAACAGATCACGCGCGGAATGGTTTATGTTGTGGCGCTTAATGTTGTGTACCAGCGATGTGTTTTGAAGTGGCTGTCAGCATTATGTACAATTTATGGGTGTTTTTTTTGTCACAACAGATTTTTCTGTGTGAAATTCGGGCTGCCTTTCCCTCTTGGAGAGCACATCGGCACAGAACCAACCCCCCCCCAACCCCCCAACTGTTTTCTCTCTGCAAGTGTGTTCTTTTCATTACTGTCAAGGTGGATTTTTTAAAAACAGAATTTCACCAGGGACAACTGTCTTGTTACTGTGAGTTATTTTCTTTTTAACTCACTCAGTACGGCCAGTCCTCTCTTCTCCTCTACACAGACCCCTCGGATGTCCAGTGGGTGTCTGAATGACCCAACCTTTAGCTTCCGTCGTCAGAATTGTGGTATTCTTTGTCAACATTCACGTCTTCAGTATAAGAGCGTTCCGCTTGCAATATTTTGATGATGGTAATTGGGGTGAAACGCTGTTAACGTCGTCTCTTTCGCCGTTCGTATGGAAAGAGTTAAATTCTTTTTTAAGTGCGTGCTACACACGAGACCTCGCTTTACTGTCTCATCCAGATGTCTAGCGTCCAGACCACCACTCAAGGTCTAGTGGAGGGGGGGGGGGAGAGAGAAAATTTAGGCGAGTGTAGGATTCGATCCCGCATGCTCATTTTCTCTCGCTTCCAAGACGGACACGTTACCGCTAGGCCACCAATCCACACCACTGCTTTTTGTATTACACTATTCTTTAACCCTCCCACGCTTGAAGGATAGCTATTCATTCATTCATTCAGTGCACCATTGTGCTAGTCTGCCTCTAGTCATCATCATCATAATAATCATCATCAGCATCATCTCTCTCTCTCTTCCTGATCAGACTCACCACTGGAATTCTCTTTCTGATGAATAATAAAAACGTACATTTGTGCCCTCTCCCTTTATTGTAAAGGGAATCCTATTTCAAACACATCCTCCCTCTCTCTCTCTGTCCTCTCTTTCTTTTAACGAAATTTGTACCTTAAGCGTACTCTCTCTCTCTCTCTCTCTCTCTCTCTCTCTATCTCTCTCTCTCTCTAGCATGAATCTTACCCTGGCCATGGCTTGCTGATAGTGAGCATTAGACATGATGATTGCTGGATGTTCACAATGATGGCCGGTATGAAGAAGAAGAGCTCTCTAAACGCCGGTAAGTAGCGATTTGTCCAGGAAAGATGGTCGGTGTTTTATACTGGGATTAATCTGGCTCAGGTTGTCTTTAACCCCTTCGGAATAATGGATACTTCGCGTTGGTGGTTTTGATGGCGTTGGCTATGTGTGCATGTGAGTCCGTCGGCCGCGACGGGGTCAATAGTCGATGAGTGACGGTATGTGTTTCGTATGTGGCGGAAACGCGCTGACGTTAGAGATACGTGTCCACGTGGAAGATCATTGCTCACCTGATACGTGCATACGTCACAGACTCACAGAAATCTCCACGACTGCGCACACACGCGAGCGCAGACACACACACACACACACACACACACACACACACACACACACACACGCACACACACACACACACACAGAGATATGTATATATATATATATATATATATATATATATATATATATACATATATATATATATATGTATACACACACATATATATATACATACATACGCATAACAATCGAACGGCTGCTAGCATTAATGAGATCCTCGTCAGCGCCTTGCAGTTAATTGCACAAACTGGTGGAATTGATTAGCCCTACCTTTACAGTGTCGCACCTGTGGAGTCTTCTCTCATCTCCCTCCTCACCTCCTTCATCCACAGGTGACTGGCATAAAGAATATCCGAGAACCACCTAAACCATTGTGTTTTCTCAACTGCACGTCTATCTTGCTTTACGAAATGGAGTAAAAGCCCCAACAAACAAACAAACAAACAAATAAGCAAACAAACAATCAAAAAGGGAAGCAAAACAAAATAAACAAGAAAATAACATAAACACACATGAACAACAGAAATGAGACAGTCTCAACACATCATCAAACTCCCACCAACATTTAGTTCATTGAAGACTCGTGTATCTAATTAACTTTTTTTTTTTTTTTTTTTTTTTTAAATCAAGCTTATGTCGTCTTCACAACGTTTGAACTGGGCTTCTGTCGTGTAAGGCAACAGATGGTTCGATGTAATTGCTTGAAAGAACTTTAATTAGTATGCAGTCTTTTAACTGCTTGCGGGTCCTCTGAAACGCCGGTCATGGCTGACACCGCGCCTCTTATTTATTATTTGTTTCGGTGATCAAGGTCTCGGTTTGTGGAGGGAAACTAACGGCTTTCAAATAATGACTCTCTTTTTTTTATTTTGGTAACAGACTTCTTTGACCTTTATTAGCAAAAACAGTATCCGCCTGGTAAAGTCACTACTCATCCAGAACTTGACACGCAAGAATGTCTCGGGCTGCCCTGGACTCTTAGGTACATCGGAAACTCGTTTGGTTTGAAAGTCATAATCCACTTAAAAAAACCCAACTCACTGGTTAAAGTCATTATCATCCACGGCCTTTATTTAGAAAATAGATTAAAGTCACAACACTCCTCCATCTCATTGAAACTCATTGATTAATGTCACAATATTTGTCGATCCTTGCATTGAAAACCAACAGATTAAAGTCATAATACATGAGAAACTCGCCGATGAAAGTTGTAATACTCCTCGATTCTAACATGGGAAGCTCACTTATCAAAGTAATAGTACTTCTCGACTGTTACATAGATGCCAGCAAAATCACAGAGAAAAAACACCGTTTCATAACTTTCACGATACCCTTATAAACAAAAAATACTGTTTTGTTGTTAAACGTTATGGCTATTGTGAAACCTTACAAAAACACACGAAAAAACCAGAACAACAACAACAAAAAACACAACCCAAACAAACAAACATGAATTTCCCATACTGTAAACAGACAAAAGTAATCTCATTACTTGGTCAAGGCTCTTTAAATTTTGTAACCCAGAAATCATGTTTTGTTGGTTAAAGTCGCGCCAAAACCTTTCCATTAGAAAAAAAAGTTTGGTTGGTTAAAGTCATACTTTAATAGTTAAAAGACGTGGCTTTCTAAATTTTATACAAACAAACCATGCTACATGTGTTTGTCATGACTTGCGACAATGCAGAATGATAATGATTCTTAAATGGCAGGTCACATTTTCCTCCGAATCTAACAAAGAATTATCACAACTCGTCGGCTTTAACCCTTTCACTGCCAAAGTCGCATTTATGCAGCAGCTAGGTAGAGGACCCATGTCACTGAAGGGTGACCAGATCGTGGGTCTGTTATCCATGAATTTACTGCTCTTTATGTTCGGTGGTAGGATAGGCCATCTTTTCTATACATCGCAGGGGGAATTCCCAGCTATTCTTAAACACCATCTTTTCTATGTTTATAGCACAAGGGAATTTTGCACTCTAAATTGACTGGCGGTGAAAGGGTTAAGGGTGCGGTGGTCGAATGGTTAGAGCGCAGGATCCTTCATAGAGTTTCCTGAACATCCCCGGCTTCGGCACACCAGGTGGGTCGGAGATTTTTCTGATTTTCCCAGGTCCACATATGTGCAGACCTGCTAGTGCCTGAGTCCCCTTCGTGTGTATACGCACGTTAAAGATCCTGTAATCCATATCAGCGTTCGGTGGGTTATGGGAACAAGAACATACCCAGCATGCACACTCCCGAAAACGGTGTATTGCTGTGTATATGGTGGGGGGAAAATATACAATCGGACATGCACGTAAAATATCACGTGTCTGTGTGGGTGTGTGTGAGCGTGACTGAAACTTGAATAAATGATAAAGGAAACGAACGATGAGCGCTCAAAGGCAGCTGTCAGTTGGCTCTACCCAGGTAGGCATCCTATTGCACAAATGACTCCTTTTGTTTGTAAACCGTTGAGAGTTTAGTCTTTGAACGAGGATAGGTGCAACACAAGTACCCATATCATCATCATGAATCTCCCAATGCCTTTCACAGACATATCATAACCGAATTCCTAGTTCCCTGTACCTTTAAACCCAGAAAGATCATAACATATTGTTACGGTTTTAAACACTGTTAGCCTACCTTTGCACATTGTTGTTGTTATTGCCACGTAAATTGTTGTGATGATTACTGTTGAACCTCACCAATACTTTATGTAACGCAGAATATAGTTAGTCACAATAGGATATCTATCAATTACTTCATAATCATCGTTAATCAAAATAGGATATCGATCAAATTATAGAATATAGAATAGAATAGAACAGAATATGTCTTTATTACCAAGTGCACGGGGGTCACAAGGAATATTGGGGGGTGGGGGGTGGGGGGGGGATAGTACATAACATGGTACGAACATAAATCGAAAATAATACACAAACACAGATACAGTAGAAATTAGGATACATACAAGTGCATATCAATATAAAAACTTGTGCATACTCACACATGCACGCACTGCACACACACACACACACACACAAACACACACACACGCACACATACGCACACATACACATGCACACACACACACACACACACACACACACACACACACTCTCTCTCTCTCTCTCTCTTTCTCTCACGTTTGAACAGAAGCTGCATATTACATGTGGATAGGGCTGATGACTAATCTTCAGGTAGATGGTTGTTGATTACACAATTCTATTTACCATACTGGATTTGTTCGAGAGACAGGGCATTGATTGCTTTGGGGGAAAAGCTATTGGCGAAGCGATTAGTTTTCGTCCTTATACTTCTGTACCGTCGACCAGAGGGGAGCATCTCAAAAATCCCAAAAGCTGGATGTGATTCGTCCTGGCTGATTGATTTTGCTTTTTTGAGTAGCCGCTTACAATATATGTCTTCTAGAGAAGGTAGATCAGCCCCAGTAATCTTGGTGGCAGTTTTTACGAATCTGTTAAGGGCTGCAACTTCTGCTTTGGAAATGACATAATAAATAATGGAAATTCTCCATAAACAAAATAATTTCCCGTAAGAAACGTAAGCTGATTTTTCAACCCCCACATTCTGCACCATACTGAGCAGTTGGATGTATATTTGTATCTCAAGAGAGAGAGAGAGAGAGAGAGAGAGAGAGAGAGAGAGAGAGAAAGAGAGAGAGAGAGAGAGAGAGAGAGAGAGAGAGAGAGAGAGAGAGAGAGAGAGAGAGAGAGCATTTCCACATGCAAACATTCAGCCAAACAGAGAAACAGACAAAACTCTCACTTGCTTTTGAGCTGGCCTTTAGGGCAGCCAGGCATATATATATATATATATATATATATATATATATATATATATACATACATGTATATATGCAGGAAGGCATGCATGCATGTACAAAGACCTCTCTACCCGCGGACAGACCGGTAGACAGAGAGAAACAGACAGAGACAGAGAGAAACAGTCAGAGACAGAGAGAAACAGACAGAGACAGAGAGAAACAGTCAGAGACAGAGAGAAACAGACAGAGAGAAACAGTCAGAGACAGAGAGAAACAGACAGACAGACACACGGACTAAAAGAATACGTGCACACGCATGACCTCCCAATCGAGACAGAGCAATTCGCGGCAACCTTTGAATTTTGCCACTACTCCTTCCTCCCTCCCCGCAAAAAAGGCGCGCGCGTGCGCGCACACACACACACACACACACACACACATAACCAAACACACACACACACACACACGTGCGCGCGCACACACACACACACACACACAGATACCGCCCGAAATATTAATCGTATATCTAATTAACCAGCCGCACATCGATTCCCCCCGCCCCTCCCCCCCCCCCGCTCCCTCCTGAACCTCCCCTGACCCCCCCCACCGCCCCCCCTGTCCAACACATGTTCATCAGCAGTTATCCACTGCAGGTCGATACCGTGAGCACTGGAAGCGTGGCTGATCGACCATCTCACGACAAATCTGTCACACAGCTAGACCCACATTAACATCGAGCCTCACCACTTCCCCTACTCCGTACCTTTTCACCCCATCCCCCCTGCCCCCTGAGGGTGTATGAAATTGACTAATAACAGTCAACTTTATCCCCTCCTCTCTCCCACCCCTCGTCCCGCTCACTTGTCGCCCACCCCCTCTCGTCCCGTTAGACGCTGATCTGGTAAAAGGTCACCTTGTGGTGAGATTTTTATGTAGGTCAATTTTTTTTTCTTTTTTTGGGTGGGGGTATGATTTGATCAGTGAATGATGAATTGAGAAACAGAAGGGACCAGAGGGTCGTCTTTTTCTCAAAAAAAAAGAAAAGAAAAAAAAAGAAAAGAAAAAAAAGAGTAACTAATCAGTGATTGATGAATTGAAAAACAATGATAACGAGTAGAACTTAGAATGTTGACCCGGTGTAACGTCACTAGACGTCCCCCCACCTCCTCTCTTTCGTAAGTCCCCCGTGGGATGGGAGGCATCATCGTCCTGAATCGTTTCCCGTGTCATGACCACATGAACTGTCCCCCGAGGGTCACAGCAGTATCCTGAAACGTCCCCCAATCCCAAAGAGAGACAAGACAAGACGAGACAAGACAAGACAAGACAAGTCAAAATCTTTATTTCGAGGATAAAAGATAAGCACTGGTGTACTTTTTTTTTTACATCCAGTCCCCGCCCTGAATAGGGTCAACACTACACAATACTACATAGAATGAAAGCATGATGTTAGTAGACATACATAATAGAGGAGAAAAAATAATAAAAAAATTATTAAACAACAGCAACAACAACAACACACACACACACACACAACACACACAGACACACACAACACAGACACACAGACACACACACAGACACACACAACACAGACACACAGACACACACACACACACACACACACACACAACACAGACACACACACACACACACACACACATGCCATACAGGCACAAGCACGGTGTTAGTAAAATGCATAGGAGAAAATGAACAAAATGAAAGAAACAAACACACACAACACACACCACACTACAGACCAGAGTGGGGCATGGAGGGTGAGGGAGGTTCTTAGTCAACCATACACACATTTGACAAACAGTATCATTAAAATGAACGATTTACATTACACATTATAGCATAAGGTGGGAAAGGCAATGTTTTTTTGAAGGTGGTTGGGCAATGGTGTTGTTTAATTGTTTCTGGGAGTGAGTTCCATAGGGTGGCGACGGAATAAAGCAGATCGACTGGGTTTGAACAAGTCAATTCTTGGAATTGGGATTGAGAGAGAGAGAGAGAGAGAGAGAGAGAGAGACAGACAGACAGACAGACAGAGTGAGAGAATGTGTGTGTGTGTGTGTGTGTGTGTGTGTGTGTGTGTGTGAATGTGCGTGCGTGCGTACTTGAGAAGTTAGCTTGCGAACAATACAATGCTTTACATGCAGAGAATGTTCACAATACCTGATTTTCACCTCACACTCACTTACCGCCATTTAACCGGTTGCCCTCACGCACTCACTAGCACGCACCCACCAAACACGTAACAAGTTTAGGTGCAGGGAGGTTTTTGGGATGAGTCACAGGAGGATCCGAGCGACACGTCGGGGACGTCCCCGTACATTTTGGGATCCTGGAGGGTGCCTTGGGGGTCGTTTCAGGCAACAAGTTGGGATGTTTCATTGGACAACAACTGGGCTTTGCATGCGTGTCTATGATGACGGGCGCAAGAGTCGAATGTTAAAGCGTTGGACTTTCAATCTGATGGTCCCGGGTTCGAATCTCGGTAACAGCGCCTGGTGGGTAATGGGTAGAGATTTTTCCGATCTCCCAGGACCCGCTCGTGCCTGAACCCCATTGGGCACGCAGAAGATCAAATACGCACGTTAACGATCCTGTAATCCATGTCAGAGTTCGGTGGGTAACAGAAACAAGAACATACACATCATGCACCCCTCCGAAAACAGAGCATGGCTGCCTACATTACGGGGTAAGTAAATAAAGCAGTCATACACGTAAAATGTTACATGTCTGTACGAGTGGGCTTACATGCATGACTGAAATCTGACTGAATGACACAGGAAACGAATGATACGGGCCCACTAGCAGCCGTCAGTCGGTTCTGCCCAGGTAGACAGCCTGTTGTGCAAATGACACCGTGTTTTAAAGCGTTTAGAGCTTGGTCTCCGACTGAGGATAGACGCTATATAAGTTTCCATATCAAATCAAAATGCCTCTTCAATTGACACATCGTGGGGATGCCGGTTTAGAGCCTGAAACAGACCCCCAGCACTGTTTTCACTCCACTGGAGTCGGCCCTCAAACACCCCTCTCCGAGGTATTTCAGGGTAGGCATTTTTGTTTATTTGTTTGCTTTTGTTTTTACCCCATCCCATGGACCCTTTTAACTCACTCAGTACGGCCAGTCCTCTCTTCTCCTCTACACAGACCCCTCGGATGTCCAGTGGGTGTCTGAATGACCCAACCTTTAGCTTCCGTCGTTAGAACTGTGGTATTCTTTGTCAACATTCACGTCTTCAGTATAAGAGCGTTCCGCTTGCAATATTTTGATGATGGTAATTGGGATGAAACGCTTTTAACGTCGTCTCTTTCGCCGTTCGTATGGAGAGAGTTAACCCAAACCCCGTTTTCTGTTGGAATATCTTCATTTTCCAAAAATGCGTGTGTTTTATCACGGATTGAAAAATCAAGACAAATCTTGAGGGAGATGATTTGGGGGAGAACTTTAATGACTCTGCTCCTTGTCTCAAGCAGTCCAAATGAATGATTTCAGGACCATTAAGAAGTTACTTTGTGTTAGCCCTCAATACATTTCACTGGTGTTCGTGTGGAGTTTATCAGGCATTGGCCCTGAGTGACTGTTGGAGTTGAAAAGATACCAGCCCATACTCAGTCATCATGGAGTGTTTATTCATTTTCATCTATCTATTCACCAGGATTGGAGTGTGCTGAGGTCTGCATAAAAATTAACCCCACCCTGATTTATCACCAGTAATATACTGCTTTCTGGTTTCTAATTGATTTGATGAAATTATCAGTGTCTGATGACAGAAAGAAAGAAGCTAACTTACTGACTGTCTAAAGCTACCACACACAAATAAAAAGCAACGCACACACAAATAAAAAGCAACGCACACAATAACCCACACACAGTAACTTATCAACTATCATGATCACATATAAACGTAAAGCGCATACAAACGCCATCCCTTGTCAAACACACACACATACACACACGTACACACACACACACACACACACAATCTACACACCCACATTCACACCCACCCCCTATTGCGTTTTTCTCCCCTTAGCCGGTGGAATTATCCCGATGACACTCCTGTCATCGGAATCAACAACAACTCAGTGCAAACAGATGTTACCTGTTGCCGTCGATGCTCTTATGTCTCTATCTTTAATTAAGATGACGACCCACACTCCGATCACCAATTAATGTGAAATCGTTAGAGATGCTAAACACTCTGGCAACAACTGATCAACACCAGGGGTTTCATCTCATCGTCGTCATCGTCGTTATCAGACACTTCTTCATGTCTGTGATGACATACGTATGTAAGCTTTTTATTTCTTGATGTTTTATTTTTAAAGTGCCGTATGATGTCTTTATGTGGTTTAGGAAAGTATAACGTGTACATGGTCCGTGGCGGTAATGTGTGTGTGGAAGGGGAATGGGGGAGAGGGAAGGCGGGTTATTGTGGTGATAAAAAATGCAAAGACAGAAAACACACACACACACACACACACACACACAGGCACACCAGCACACTCCTTCTCTCTCTCCTCCACACCCCGTAGTACAATATGGCTCAGAATTATGGGGCTTAGGTAAAAATGCTACTTTACAATGTGAATATGTTCACTTATTTGGACTTAAAAGGTTTCTAGGAGTTTAAATGAGAACACCAAACGATTCAGTATACGGTGAGACGAATAGATATCCAATAAATATAAATTCTGCTGTGAGATGTGTTCGATACTGGTTGAAACTATTAAAAATGAACGAAGATAGACTACCACGGAAATTCTATATGTTGTATGATTTAGATGTTAGAGGAAAAAGAAACTGGGCTTCTAATATACGAACTTGTCTAAGTGAATCGGGATTTGGATATGTATGGGAATATCAAGGAGTCGGTAATGAGAATATGTTTTTGAAATCTTTTCGTCAACGTTTAATAGACTGTAGATGGCAAAACTGGGAAAGTCATGTCCAATCCTGTGATCGATTCTGTTCCTATAGAGCTTATACTTCTACGCATTTAGTTAAAAATTATCTTTTGCTAAATATTGACAAACACTTACGATTCATATTAACACGATTTAGATTTGGTATTTCTGAAATCAATTTGCACAGGTATCGCTATAAAAATGTTAATCATTTAGAGAACCTGTGCCCTTTGTGCAAAGAGTCAACGGTAGATGAAGTTCATTTTGTTCTGAAGTGTCCTGTATTGCATAATATTCGTGTCAAATTTGTTTCAAAGAAATATTATGAACGCCCTTGTTTGTTTAAATTTTGTCTGTTGATGGCATCATCTGACGACGGTGTTATAAGAAATCTCGCATTGTACTTATATAAAGCTTTTAAGTTAAGAGAAATAGTAATGTCCTAATTTCTATAGTTTAATCTTGTAAGTAGTTGAATGTTTATTGCCAGTTACGGTAATGTATACATATTCTGTTATCGCCCCTCATTCATATGGGGCTATGGCCTTAATGAATAAATCATCTGCGTCTGCGACTGCGTCTGCGTCTCTCCCCCACACGCAAATACATCCTTTTTCACACCCATCCACCCACAAGAGACAGACAGACAGACAGACAGAGAGAGAGAGAGAGAGAGAGAGAGAGAGAGAGAGAGAGAGAAATGGGAAGCAACCACTACACCACCAGACACAACATGGTAGATTAGTGTATCCCTTGCAAGTTGACTGTCTTCAGACTCGCCCTCCATCTCACATGCATTAATCCATTTGAAAAATCATGAATCCCCCCCCTCTCTCTCTCACACACACACACATGAATTAAGTCGTAGGCATATCCAGGTGTTTTGAACTTGAAAAAAAAAAAAGATAGAGAAACGAAGAAAGTAAGATATGAAAGATCTTTGAATTGTTCAATGATGCCGAGTCTTCCATTGCTACAAAATTGCATCTCTGTCTGTCTCCGCGTCTCTGTCTCTCTTCCTCCCTCCCTCACTATCTGCACTCGCGCTCTCTGCCAGTGAGTTAGTCTCTATGTGTCAGTCTGCAAAAGACGTGCGGTAAAAAGACAGATACCAAAAAAAAAAAAAAAAGCCGTAGCGTTTCCGGTCCGTAAAAATGATCTTTATTGAACAAAAAACGGTTTGGAACACAAGGCGTAATGAGCAACAGACACTGTGGTCAAAATAAACACACATATAATGTGAAACTACAGCAACAACAACAACAATAATAATCAAAGCATAATGTAAACTTCGCAGAATCGGTTACGGCGTTGGACTTTCCATCCAATGTCCACCAGCGATCAGTATTCGAGGTCCCGTTTCATGTTATTGTGCCCTTGGGAAGGGGACTTCATTCCAAAAGTCCTCTCTCCATGCACAGTGAACGGGATAAAACGGCGAATTGGAGAGGATTAAGTCCCACCTTCCTATAGACACAGTGGATACGAATTCACTGCCCCGATGTCCGTAAAAAGCCATGGGACGTATCAAAAGTTTAACCGTTTAAGTCAAATGTCACAATCTATCAGCCCTCTTCGTGGAATAGAGAAGACTCCATATCCACAGTTCAAACGATGCAGTGGCTGGATTTTTTTCTCTCCTCCCGCCACCAGAGTTTATGCTATGCTCCAATCTTTTGAGATGAAACCCAGTAACCTTTCTCAACGAAGCGCATGTAAACGAACGTACGACAAAAGAGAGAGGGTTACCCATATTAGCAGTTCTGTGGGCAAAGAAACCAAAACATTTTGACAGTCATGCCAAAACATGTACAAGCAAACAAAATGATAACACTTGTCATTGAGACGCATTCTCCAATGGAAAGCAACAAAGAGTTGTAAACAGAATAAACTGTTTTGACAATACAACACAACACAAAGCATCACAGCACAAGGCAACACAACAAAAACTGAATACATTTGAACACAGCACATTGTAATATCACTACAGTATCATAATCAATACAATATCATCTTTCTCTCCACCTCTGTATGCCTTTATCTCGGTCTCCCTCTTTTTACAATAGCTAATAAAATGAGAAATAAATAGTTGAAAGATTAAATCAGATAGATAAATAGATAAGCAGATTATATATATATATATATATATATATATATATATATATATATATATATAAACAGGATGGCTTTGGTTAGAAGAGAATGACTGGAAATAAGTGATGTGGGGGATAATGTCACTAACAAAGCGTTGGCCAAAACAAGGGGGTGGTATAAAAATAAAGGCCTTAAAATTTTTAAAAATCAAGGTGGACACATTTTCATCATGTGTAACAGTGCAGTTTTATAACATATAATAGACATTATACCTAGCATCATCTACCATTTCATATTCTGTTCTGGGAGATGTTTCCTTTTCAAATTTTTCATACACCCTAACCAAACATAAATGCTTTGGTCAAAATGAGGCGAAGGGAGACAAATATATAGCAAATAGTATGGATGAGGAAGATTTGTGTCCCTTGCGCAGTCCCTTCTCTCGCCGAGGTACTTGATGAATGACCACACAAATGCTGTGGTACCACGATATAATACCAGGCAATGGGAAAGGTGACGTGTGTGTGTGTGTGTGTGTGTGTGTGTGTGTGTGTGTGTGTGTGTGTGTGTGTGTGTGTGTGTGTGT
Organism: Babylonia areolata; assembly: GCF_041734735.1. Taxonomy (NCBI): domain Eukaryota; kingdom Metazoa; phylum Mollusca; class Gastropoda; order Neogastropoda; family Buccinidae; genus Babylonia; species Babylonia areolata. Next base: position 82,401,967 of record NC_134876.1, read on the forward strand.
GTGTGTGTGTGTGTGTGTGCGTGCGTGCGTGCGTGCGTGCGCGCGCGCGTGTGTGTGTGTGTGTGTGTGTGTGTGTGTGTTCCGTATCTGTCGTCCTCAAACTGAAAAACGCAAAACGATTATGGTCAAGCCAACTGTCGCTTTAATACACGGTCGAAAGAATGAATTAAAAAAAAAAATCATCCAAAACAAGAAAAGCCAAGCCACCGTTGCAATCGATAGAGTGCCCGAAACACAAGTTGTAAATCAGTGGTAGCAAACGATTCTGTGGCGCGTTCATGCATTAGCGTTCAGTGTGGACTGTGGATTTTTGAGCGCTTAAGCCTTCTCCCTACCACCCCCAAAAGATGTATCACCATTCAGGTTTGGCCTTTCCAGAAGTACAACATCAACAGCGCTGTCAGGAGATGTCTTTGTTTGCCTCCGTTACGTGAATCCAGTCTGTATTTCGACTCGATGATACACGATTTTATAAAGAATCTGCAAGAACTGCCCCTGACATGAAAACCATTCACAAATGACAGAAGCCATTTTTTTTTCCTGGGCTTCAAAGAGGACCTTACTGATCATCGCACTCCTAAAAAAAAAACAAAAAAACAACAACAAAAGTCTCTGTTCCTCTTGCTTTAAGTCCCATGACTGACGGTGACCACACTGACACGGGAGGAACACACAGGAGGACTGGTACTGGAAGGCACGAAGCCTCAGTTCTTCGGCAGACAGTTTTCACGCATGTCCCGGAAACTGGACAGCACACGGGTCAAAAACTCGCGTGAATCCGTTTCCGCGCAGTCTATGAAAGAAGTAACGCCAACGTAAATGAAGTCTGGATATTTGGCGTAGGGAACCCCGTAGCCGTCTGGCGTCACCGGGCCGTAGTGAGAAGACATTGGTGTCTGTTGAAATGTTGGAACTCACGTTACGATTTTGACCAGTGAATGCTGCAGGGTCGTTTCTAATGTTTCACAAGCAATTCGCGATGCAGATCTCTCTCTCTCTCTCTCTCTCTCTCTCTCTCTTTCACACACACACACACAAGTAAAAGTCACGTTTCATTTTGCCCCATATATGGAAAAGACAAAATGCTAAATGCTGAAAGGGTTAACAAAGCAAACAACACATAGGGACGACTACTGACAATAGACAGGGACAACTACTGACAATACACAGGGACAACTACTGACAATACACAACTACTGACAATACACAGGGACAACTACTGACAATACACAACTACTGACAATACACAGGGACAACTACTGACAATACACAGGGACGACTACTGACAATAGACAATATACAGGGACAACTACTGACAATACACAGGGACAACTACTGACAATACACAGGGACAACTACTGACAATAGACAATATACAGGGACAACTACTGACAATACACAGGGACAACTACTGACAATAGACAATATACAGGGACAACTACTGACAATACACAGGGACAACTACTGACAATAGACAATATACAGGGACAACTACTGACAATACACAGGGACAACTACTGACAATACACAGGGACAACTACTGACAATAGACAATATACAGGGACAACTACTGACAATACACAGGGACAACTACTGACAACTATTGACAATACACAGGGACGACTACTGACAATAGACAATATACAGAGACAACTACTGACAATAGACAATATACAGGGACAACTACTGACAATACACAGGGACAACTACTGACAATACACAGGGACAACTACTGACAAAAGACAAGGACAACTACTGACAATAGACAATATACAGGGACAACTACTGACAATACACAGGGACAACTACTGACAATAGATAATATACAGGGACAACTACTGACAATACACAGGGACAACTACTGACAATAGACAATATACAGGGACAACTACTGACAATACACAGGGACAACTACTGACAATAGACAATATACAGGGACAACTACTGACAATACACAGGGACAACTACTGACAATACACAGGGACAACTACTGACAATAGACAATATACAGGGACAGCTACTGACAATACACAGGGACGACTACTGACAATACACAGGGACTGACAGTAAACATGGATGATAACTGACAATAAACGAAGACAACTACTGACGATAAACACGGCCAACTACTGACAATAAACATGAACATCTATTGTCGCTCCCAGAAGACGACCTCAAGCTAGTACTGATCAGTACTGATGCCTATTTATAGGCCTAAACTAATCAACCAGCCAATCGGCTAATCAGTCAACTAACCAACTATTCATCCATGATAATAATGATGTTGTTGATGATGATAATAGTACTAATAATGATAACAACAACAACAATAATAATAAAATTCATATTGCGCTATGATACATGCAGAAGCAAACTCTAACATAATAATAATGATGTTGTTTATGATGTTTATGATACTACTACTAATAATAATGATAACAATAACAATAACATAACAACAATAATAATAAATTTCCTATAGCGCTATAATACATGCAGAAGCAAACTCTAAACGCTTTAAACATACAAAATTCAAAACGAACCGAGTGTGCACAGAAAAGGAGGCAGATATATATATATATATATATATTAACATTCAAAAAAGGAATTCAATCATTAATCTCTCTCTTTCTCTCTCTCTCTCTCTCTCTCTCTCTCTCTCTCTCTCTCCCCTTCCATGTAGCTGTCAGTCATTCGTTCGGTCATTCGGGAGTACCTCAAACTGCATGGCAGCTCTACACAACAACCAATGCTCTGAAGAAAAACAAAGAAAATTCATAATCATCCAGCGACCCTTCATTCTGAATCACGTAAAGGCTTTTGGTCAACACACCGCGAACAACCGAGGAACAAAACAAAAAAGTGGGAATACCCGACAGTTTACTTATCTTTCATTCACGAATGCTTCGAGAAAAAAATTAATGGTCTTGATACAAGACTGTCCAAGACCAGTCGCTTCCCAAACTGCTCTATGACCCATAGTTAGTAAATGTGTTGTCAGTTGATCAGCCACCAGGGTTCAATATATCACACGGTCCAATTGAACGTCTGTTAGAAAATCGGCCGACTTAGCGCTGTGGGTTCAAATTAAATGGTTCCATTGTCCACGATGTCTAGATTTCAATCCGACTGGTTGTGACATTAAATAAAATCTCACTGTATATTTCAATTAGAAAAAAAAGGTCACAGCGAGCTGCAAGGTCTGCAATGAACTCGGCAAGTTCGGCAATGAATAAGTGAAAATGCAAATGACACGTTTGGTGACCAAGAACGTACTGTCTTGGTTTTCAACAAAGTTGTTTTAGATCACGACACTGCACACGCTTGTCATTAAAGATTATATAAAAACTTACAGCAAAGCCCATCCACTTATAAGACAGATTATACGTACCCCGTCGAAAAATGTAAAGCCCACTTGACTTGTTGACAGGGTGAAGTGGAAAGCTTTCTGGAAAGAAGGGTCGGAGAAGAGCGGGATAGAGTCCAACACGTTCAGTTCACGTGCCGCCTCTCGTAGACCAATCAGGTGACAGTCAATTGCGTAGCCAGTGAGAGCCTGCAACGCAGACTTCAAGATAAATATAAGTAACAATCTGTCTTATATTCATCAGAATTAATTGCTTGTGTGGCTGTCTTACAATACGTGTTTTGTTTCATTTCATTTCATTTTTTTCTCGTGCTTCATTTTGTGTGCATGTGTATCTCTGATCTTTTACTTTGCTTTATCTTTTCAATGAGTTATATATTTATTTGTTAATTCAACATTCAGTTTGTCTTCAATTTTTTTTTAATATATATTTCATCTCATGCTAATTAACATGCATCCATGTCTCCGATGTACCTTGACATTGCATTGTAAACGGAACTGATCCACGGATAACTTCTTTGTCAGCACGTTGTGTGTGTGTGTGTGTGTGTGTGTGTGTGTGTGTGTGTGTGTGTGTGTGTGTGTGTGTGTGTGTGTGTGTGTGTGTGTGTGTAGTAGTAGTAGTAGTAGTAGTAGTAGTAGTAGTAGTAGTAGCAGTACACAGCTTGCTTAGCAATAGGGCGTTTATTGTTGATCCCACCAGTACCTCTGCTTGGTATCTCTTCAGCCATTCTGCTGCTGCTTGGAACAACGTTTGCTTCTGTGCCTCCTAGAGACAGGACACAAGTATTTGCTGGTTATAGCACATGTTATGGGCTCTCTCTGTGTGTGTGGCTCTTTATCAGCATGTGTGGAGTTAGTGCATGAACTGTGTGAGTGGCGAGTTTACACGTATGAGTTTGCACTATGTGTGACCCAATCACTGTGATGTAATAATAACAATAATAATAATGATAATAACAATCAACATCATCATCATCATCATAATGATAGCGCCAATATGCAAATATATTCGTAACTTGGGAATGATAATTTGATCACATGTCATTTAAAGCAATTTCTATCAGTACAATTTTCACCCACTTTGAGATATATTTTGGAGCAAATACGCTGTTAGAACTTTCACATTCACCTCATCTTTCCCTTGACTTGTGTTGATGTCGTTGGGGCACCAGTGAAGACGTCATCACCACACCAGTGAAGACGTCATCACCACACCAGTGAAGACGTCATCACCACTCTTCTCCACCTGTCTCTGTCCCTTGACTTGTGTCGATGTCGTTGGGGCACCAGTGAAGACGTCATCACCACACCAGTGAAGACGTCATCACCACACCAGTGAAGACGTCATCACCACTCTTCTCCACCTGTCTCTGTCCCTTGACTTGTGTCGATGTCGTTGGGGCACCAGTGAAGACGTCATCACCACACCAGTGAAGACGTCATCACCACACCAGTGAAGACGTCATCACCACTCTTCTCCACCTGTCTCTGTCCCACACGGCTCTCTGGGATTCCGCCGGATTCATTCAAGTCCTTTCCTGGATATTGTCTTGCCACCTCTTTCTCTGTCTTCCTCGTCTGCGGCTTCTCCTTCCCTCTTGAGATGGTATGTGGAAGTCCCACTGAAGCATGTCCACACCACTCCATTTTCCGTTTCTTGACATCTTTGAGGAGGTCATCCTGAGGTCGTATAACTTGTTGGATCTTGCTGCGGATCCACATGATTTGTGTGGTGGATGCCCAAGATCTTCCTGTAGCATCTCATTTCCATTGCCTGGAGCTTTCATTGTACGTCTGCTGAAAGCGTCCAAGTTTCACAGGCAAAGAGGAAGACTGACAAGGCAAGGGAGCGCAACAGGTGGATCTTGGCGTGCAGATTATGTTTTTGTCTCCCCAGATGGTTCGGAGTCATAATAATAATAATGGTATTTATATAGCGCTGAATCTTGTGCCTAGACAAATCAAAGCACTTTCGCACCAGTCATTCTCACGCACGCATAACTCTAAAACTGGAGAAACTGAAGTCAAGGAGGCTATTTTGGGAAGAGGTGGGTTTTAAGGCCACACTTAAAAGAGCTGAGTGTGGAGACTTGAAGCAAAAGAGGAAGTTCATTCCAATTGTCACGTCCAGAGACAGAGAAAGAACGGCGGCCAACAGTCGAGAGTTTGAATCTGTGTATGCGTAAACAGAGTGGATCCGAAGCTGATCGTAGTGAGCGAGATGGAGTGTAGAGGTGAAGGCAGCCACAGAGATAGGAAGGGGCTGATTTGTGAATACATTTATAGCATAGAGTGCTGATCTTGTACTTTATTCGGTGTGAGACAGGGAGCCAGTGGAGATGTTGCAAAAGAGGAGTGATGTGCTCAGATCTTTTCTTTCTGAGGACGAGTCGGGCAGCAGAATTTTGTATGCGCTGAAGGGACTGAATGGATGAAGCAGGCAAACCAGACAATAGAGAGTTACAGTAGCCAAGGCGAGAGAGAATGAGAGAAACGACAAGTCTAGATGTTGCGTCAATGGACATATATTTCCGGATGGAACTGATGCGCCGCAGTTGACAGTAGCAGGATTGACATGTCTGACTGAAAAATATTTGCATGGACAGTGTGTTGTCAAGGACAACGCCGAGGTTCCTGACTGAACTGGAAAGAGGGATGGATGTACTGCCAAGTTTGATTGTGTCAGTTGTGATGGAAGATAGTTTTTGCTTAGTTCCTATGATCATTGCTTCAGTTTTGTCCGCGTTCAGTTGTAACTTATTTAGAGTCATCCAATTTTGAATATCCAGGAAGCAGTTGGATGTTTCTTGAAAGAGCGACGACAGTTTTTCGGGGGTATCACTCTTCTGGAGTTGAGTGTCATCAGCATAAGAATGATGACTGACATTATGGCGGTTGATAATTTCAGCGAGAGGAGCAGTGTACAGTGTGAAGAGCACAGGGCCTAAAACAGATCCATGTGTGACTCCATGTTCAATTTTAACGGGTTCAGACTGGAAATTATCAACAATGACAGACTGGAATCGATCAGTGAGATAAGATTTGAACCAGTTTAGAACAGTGCCGTTGATACCAAATGTAAAATGAAGACGGGAAAGAAGGATTGAATGGTCTATCGTGTCAAAGGCGGCTGTCGAGAAGAGTGAGAAGGGAGATCTGTCCTGAGTCGAGTCGGACGCTAGCAGTAGGTTATTCAGGATGTGGAGGAGAGTGGTTTCGGTGCTGTGGTCAGCACGATAGGCAGACTGAAATGGGTGGATGAGATTATTGAAACAAAGGTGGTTGTTGAGCTGCTTCAGGACAGCTTTTTCAAGGAGTTTGGACAGGAATGGAAGATTAGAAACTGGTCGATAGTTTTTCAAAATGTTTGCGTCAAGGTTGGATTTCTTCAGAAGAGGCCGGACGATTGCAGTTTTGAAAGTGGATGGAAACGTTCCAGTGAGAAGGGATGAGTTGACAATGTTGGTGATTGAGGGGGGAAGCCGTGAGACACACTGGGAAAAGACAGAGGCTGGTATAGGATCGAGCTCACAAGATTTTATTGTCATTTCTTTTAGGATTTCATGGACTTCTGTTTCAGTTAATGGATTAAAGGAATGGAGATGAGTGCCGTTGAATTGAGGATCAGCATGAATAGGTTGGAAAGGCAATTAGTCTAAGATGGTACGAATATTCTGGACTTTGTCAAAAAAGAAAGAAGAGAAGACATTGGGGAGTTCAGATAAAGTGTAGGCAGAAGGAAGAGGAGTCTTTTTCGCAGTACCGAGAAGATTTGACATGACAGAGTAAAGAGATTCGGTGGATGTGGCATCGTGAACTTGAGAAGAAAAGAAGTTTGTCTTCGCTGATGAGATCATATGTTTGACTTTATTTATTTGTTTTTGGAAGATTTGATTGTGGACTGTCAGTTTTGTTGATCGCCATCGCCGTTCCAATTGGCGACGTTTGCGTTTTGCAAGTCGAATGTCTTGTGTGTACCACGGGGCGGAAGGTCTATCAGGGAGCACGCGAGTCTTGCTGTTTTCGTAGCTGCTGTTTGTGCAATCCTTGCCACGTTCTCAGGCTTTGAGCCTTCATCCGATATGATGGAGCCAAGTTACGTGAATGTCTTCACTGTTTCTAAACTTGTCCCGCTGACTTTGATATCTCAAGTGATATCAGGTTGCTGTTGGTCATAGGCTTAGTCTTTTTGGCGCCGAATTCCATTCCAAATACAGAGGCAGCTTTGTCCAAGCTGGCCAGTTTATCTTCAGTTTAAGCAAATCCATACATATGCTTATTCTTAATACACATGCTTATTGTTAAGACCTAATGGATCGTAAAAAAAACAAAAACAAAAACAAAATCAAGTAAAAAAACAAAAAAACAAAACAAAAAACAACAACAAACAAACCAACCAAAAACCAACAACAATAACTCACAGTTGCCTCCACCTCTCCGCACATTGCCTGGATCCACGCTAGCACAGCTGGAGAGTTTGCCCGGATGTTGTCCACGCGACCGCTTCGGAAGCGGCGTAAGGAGGCACTCGCGTATGACATCGGCATTCGGCCGTGCATTCTGAGAAAGACAGAGAACAGATTTTCAACAGCAGCAGCAGCAGCAGTAGCAACAGAAACTGTAGCATCATTAGCAGTAGCAGACGAAGACGCATCAGCAGTAAAAACAGCGACAGCAATAGCAGCAGCAGCCGTCTTGTAGAATGACAGCAGTCACTCCCACATTTATGACTCTCCCGCTCTTTTCAGTCTGCTATACAGACGTGTATTGAGTATTTCCTGTCAGTGGGATCTCTGTTTATTACCTGACCCGAAAGACAAGCACCCATACCACCACTCTGGGTCTGGTAGAGCGGGGAAGGTTAAGCATCCCAGTCCATGAATCTAACCAGGACCCTTGTTTTCTCCTCGAGCTTATATTCTCTAGGTCACCACTCAACTGATCTGTATGTATGTGTGTGTGTGTGTGTGTGTGTGTGTGTGTGTGTGTGTGTGTGCATACGTGTGTGTGTGTGTGTGTGTGTGTGCGTGCGTGTGCGAATGTGTGTGTGTGTATGTGTGTGTGCGAATGTGTGTGTGTGTGTGTGTGTGTGTGTGTGTGCGTGCGTGCGTGTGTGGGTGTGGGGGGAGAGGGGGGTGCGTGCGTGAGTGCGAATGTGTGTGTGTGTGTGTGTGTGTGTGTGTGTGTGTGTGTGTGTGTGTGTGAGTAACACGTAAAATTCTTTCGCCATTCTTCGCACAGAAGACTTGCTCACTTGTAAATTGCTTGCAACTTCTCTAAGAGATTTGTGGGTCCCTGGGTTCTCCTCCTGGGATTGAATCAGTTCCTCAACACGGTCCTTGTTCTCCTCCAAACATGCAGTCGTGGGTCTCCCACTGCCAATTTTACGTGCTACTGACCCTGTAGTGCGTATTTTAGCGATAAGTCTATTTACCGTGACATGAATCCACCCCTTGGGTGGAAATTCCTTTACGATCTTTCTTCCACCCTAGCCTTTCTCCTTGAAACAGTTTTCAATGGTAACCTAATCACTTTCACTCAAAAGCATGGTTGATCCTTCCAAACTGAAACTTTGGACAGAACTAATTTTGGATACAGACGACAATTAAAAAATCACTAGACTTGACACCCAGACAGGCTATTTTTAGACTGACACTGATTGACAGATGCCAACACCTGGCAACTGGCATGAACATGATGAATGTCACATTGCACAGCCCTGATGTTAGGTTTTTTGACATGCTGTTTTGAATTTGACAATACTCGCATAATTTGCGTCCAAACTTTTAGATATTTTGCTGACTTGTTGATGATACCCTAAGGTTACTGTGTAAAATATTTCAATGAATTCGGTTTCTCTGTCACCGTTAGAATACTTGTCCCCCCCCCCCAAAAAAAAAAAGTGTGTGTGTATGTGTGTGTGTGTGTGTGTGTGTGTGTGTGTGTGTGTGTACACATGTATAAACTATATATATATATATATATATATATATATATATATATATATGTGTGTGTGTGTGTGTGTGTGTGTGGGTGGGTGTGGGTGTGTGTGTTTGGGAGAGAGGGAGAGAGAGAGAGAGAGAGAGAGAGAGAGAGAGAGAGAGAAAGAAAGAGAGAGAGAGAGAGAGAGAGAGAGAGAGAGAGAGAGAATGTGAGTGTGTGTTAAATGAGAGTGCGTCAACGTATTGTTTTTATGTCCGTCTTATTCAAAATCGTTGCACATCAATATCATTCCAAAATGTTCTTTTCAGTAACCGCCATATTACCTGTAGTAGGCCAACTGAAACGCCAGCTGTACAAAGTTATCCGGGCTGACACCTTGAGCTTTGAGAAAACGGGTTCCAAACTCGTCAAACAGCTCATAGCAAAGGTCTGGGTTTTTGACGTTTCTGAAAATGCACAGTTGAAGATTGGTTTTATAACCTTATGACGTTAACCAGAGCATATTTTCCAGTATGCTTCAAGGAACAGTCCCTGCATAATACATAAACGTTCAGTGAACATATATTCAATGCATATGTTTTTCCAACAAGGAGCATACGTTGCGTCGGCAGATATTCTGTGCAGAGATGCATTAAAACGAAACGAAACCAATTATTTCATAAGGGTAGTGGAGAAAGCACAAGAACAGAGAGAGAGAGAGGAGAGAGAGAGAGAGAGAGAGAGAGAGAGAGAGAGAGAGAGTAAAAAAAATGTTATGTTATAATTGTCATACCTCTGGCCCATAACAACAGGAGTCACAGCAAAATGTCGCATGCAACATGCGTTCATTTACATACCATTCAGGCGCATTTTTTCCTCAAAGTTAGTGCTTTATAGATATATACATTGACAGTTTCCAGATTGGTTCAGAATTTTCACAAGCTAAGATAGAAGAGAGTCTGGACAATGAAGGGCTTCTGAAGTATTTAAGCGGTATTAATTCGTGTCTCAAATCCGTGTATTTCGGACTTACAAAAAGAAAGTGTATTTCATTTTCAATCGTGTTGGAGCAAAAAGGACAGCAACCATCAGCATTATTCAAATTTGGCTTGTACTGTAAATAACTATGTTTAATTGGAGACACACCCATTCTAAACTTAGCAAGGGAATTTCGAAAGTTAACATTCCTCAGCTGGTATTTATATGCTTTAGGAATTATAGTTTAGTTGAAGCTTGCACACATTTGAAAGAAATCGTGACCTTCGAGTGCAGTATGCCTGTCTTGAGAGGAAGAATCAATTAGTCTCTGTTTGAATTCTGAAATAAATATTTTAACATTCCCCACACCTTGTGCTTCCCAAACGAAGCCAAATCCATACATATACAAAACATTACGAACACGACACGCCCATGTAACATAATTGTGACTTTGCAGAGATAATAACATATAATAGGCTTTTTTGTACATCTGTTTTCGTTCATGCATACTATTCGAAGCCAAAACTTAATGCATCTTACATAAGCATTGATAAAAAGTGGGTATCTTCCTGTTTCTCCATATATCAAGTGTCTAGGTGACTTTGGACTCACACCCAAAAGACGTTTGAGTGTTGATAAATGAATTCTTTCAATGTATTCTTGATCAGCAGTTAAACCCCATATTTCAGACCCGTACATTAGTATTGGCTGTATCTGACAATCAAACATCTTAAAGAATACCTGTGGTGAATGTTCTCCAATGGACCAAAGTACTTTTATTATTGCTGACACTCCTTTCCTTGCTCGATCTGCGAGATCTTTAAGAGAATGAGAGAACGTAAGTCTTGTGGAAAGATAAATTCCGAGGTATTTATATGTGTTAACGATTTGCAATTTTTCATTTCCAAATGACCATCTTTCTGCTAAAGATAAATACCCACCATTTTTAAAACAACTACATTTGATTTATCTAAATTAACAACTAGATCAAGTCGTTCTGATGTTCTGTATAACACATTCAACCGATTTTTGAGATCAATAACGCTATCAGAGAATAAAACAACATCATCTGCGAAAAGAAGAATAAATAACTCAATAAAGTCTGGCGACAGCTGAATGCCGTACATATCGCTACAAAGAATATCTTTTGTTAATTCATTAATTAATAGTGAAAAAAAGAACTGGTGAACAGGCCTCCCCTTGTTTCAAACCGCGCGGACACAGAAAAGCTTCGGTTACGTCACCACCCGTGCGAACTCTTGCTCTGACAACATTATATACACTTTTCAGGGCCTTTAGAACCTTACCGTTTATACCATTCTTATGCAGTATTTTCCAGAGAGGGATGGAGAGAGACAGAGAGAGAGAGAGAGAGAGAGAGAGAGAGAGAAAGAAAGAGAGAGAGAGAACGAATGAATGAATGAATGGATGAATTATTGGCAAAGACCTCAAAAGGAAGGGATATGTAACAACAAAATTATACCATCACACAAAAATGTTGGTATAAAGTTTGTTATGAGTACAGTGTCTCTCTTACTTTAAATGCGCGATACAAAAATATGCATAGAGGTTTTTTTTCAATACCTTTAGATTTGTTGAAGAAATTAACATACTTAAACAGAAGAGAGTATCAGGCTGCCCATAATATTTTCTGTGATAAGCTGATTTCTTAAACTCTAATCAGAGAGAGAGAGAGAGAGATAGAGAGATAGAGAGAGAGAGATAGATAGATAGATAGATAGAGAGAGAGAGAGAGAGAGAGAGAGAGAGAGAAATCGAGCGAGAAAGAGACAGCATGGCGATAATGGTGATGGTGATGACGAGGACAAATGAATCTCTCTCTCCTTCACCGCCCCCCCCCCCCTGCACCCCCTTCCCCTGTATTCCTTCCCTCGCCCTTCTCCCCCTCTTCACCTGTCCACCTGCTCTTTTGCACGTGCAATGTCATCCTCTATCTCAGAGGTCGTGGTCCATTCCAGCCAAATGGGTTCCGCCAGACTGCGTGTATCCTGCCCTTCGTTCCGCTCACATGTCCGTTGGGAATCGAAGCTGTTTATTAAAAGGTCAAGGTCAGCTTCAGTCAGAAGATCCCACGGGGATACACGAACAAAGTTAGATGAAAGGAACCTAAAGGTAAGCAAAACACGGCGACAATGTAAGTGGCATGATAACAAAGTAAGGAGTGAACACGCAAGTAAATGGAAAAAAAAATCACACTTCAAGTTATCATCTGCTCTGAGAAACATCTGTTTAAAAACGATGAAAACTGCATTACATGAGAAAAAATATATGTGTGAGATTCTAGCCGAGTGAAGAAGTACTCTTTCAGTGGGTTTTTTTTTTTGCATGATAATATCTCAAAACAAATGGATTTAGCTTCAACAATGTTATCATTCTTTTTCATAAATAGATTAGAGAAATTAACAGCGCTTAGGTTTGAGTTGTAGTGTGGCTTCAACGACTTTTTCTGTCATTTCTGAAACAAGAGCATCGAAATATATAATGAAACCCATCACTAAAGTCATTCGAATAATTTCAATTCTATGTATGCATCCTGTCTGAAAACACAGTCGACGAGTCAGTGTTCAGCAATGTAATGCATTGGTTTCAGTTGTGTAAGTCATGAAATAAATGGGCTCATATCACTGAAACTGATGTATTTTGATAAAGCGATGATGATGGCGATGGTTTTGATTATTTTATCGTCTTCTTTTTCTGTCTGTTAGTACATGTGCGCATTTCTCTCTCTCTTCTTCTTCCCTCCCTCCCCTCTCTCTCCCCCTGTCTCCCCAATGAAAGCCATTTTCTTTTTTTGTTATCTTATGTACTCACATATTAGAAAAGAACCAAATGTCTGAAGATTTCGATCAGAACTATTTTGTATGTGTTGCCCCAGGTAGCAAATGCCCACCAGATGCACAGTGCGTCCAGATGTTTTCCATTCAGTTAACAGAAGAAAGATATCTAGTAATCATCAGAATCTCTCATTATTCAAGAATAACAATCATTCGAAGTTTCTTGTCAACCTACCGTATAAATGGTGAAACCATCGATGTGTCATGCTTGATCCATGCATTTATCTACATATGATCAAAGTGGCCATTAATGCAAGCACAAAAGAGAGTAATTATCATATATGCGTTTCGTTACAACACTATTTGGTGTTGTGAATGTCAGGTCAGGTCATTAGATCTGCTACTGGTAACCTGTAATCCAGTACAACCTGTTCAGGGTCGGGCTGCCGGCGACTAAACCGGCACTCCCACCGCTCCCTTCCGGGACTGGTGAGGCGGGTGGCTAGACACCCTTATGGAGATCCATAAAAGGGCGTTGGCTCAGGAGAGCCACCGACGGCCATCTAGCTCCACTGTGCTGTGTGCATGCCACACGCAGTTGGCCCCCGGGGTGTGTCTACCCATGCATGCGAAGTCTGGATCCGGCAGAATCTGCGGAAGAAACCTATCGGTTCAACGGAGAGGAAAGCGGTTACAGCAACGCACTGTGGAGTGCAGAGAGCAAGATGAGACACCGAAAGGATATCTTGGTCATCCACTGCATCCGTGCTCATCCTCCAGTCGTCTCGACTTAGTCTTGCCACTGGAAATTGGTGGACCCGGACGAGAGAGTGAGGTTGACGTTGCGCAACTCCTCTTCACTTTAAACAAACTCATCGCGCAAGTCATCAGTCATCCAAAATGACCTTTCATCCTTCATCATTTCATCACCCCCAAGTCCTGTGGCGACAGGCGAGCGACAAAACGACAGGTGTGGGTACACTGGCAGTCGCAGTCGCAGACCTGCACGCAGGCGGCTCAGGCCATAGGGTCGTTCTTCGTCGACAGGAGCAGCGATGGAGCTCGGCAGCCGTCTGAGCGTCTGAGCAGCCCTCTTTAGGAATGCACTGCTCACCTCCCTGGCATGAGGAAGGGGCTAGAAAAGGTGCCCTAAAAATTGCCTGCTCCATACCACCCTGGCCAGCATACCGCGGCTGGCGGGGACCCTACATCAGCGGTCGAAACAACAAGAAAGAAAAGAAAAAAACAAGGATCGTTCCTCTCACCATTGGTGCTTGGAACATAAGGACTCTCCTGGACAGAGATAACACGGACAGACCCCAAAGGAGAACGGCACTAGTTGCATCCGAACTCGCCAGATACAACATTGACATCGCAGCCTTGAGTGAGACTCGGCTTGCAGGTGAAGGCGAGCTCTGTGAACGGGGATCTGGTTACACCTTCTTCTGGAGTGGACGAGGAAGCGAAGAGCGACGTGAGGCTGGCGTTGGTTTTGCAGTAAAAACAGCACTTGTCAGCAAGCTAGCTGGAATCCCAAAGGGAGTCAACGATAGGCTTATGACCATGAAACTCCCACTGGCATCTGGCCAGAAGCACCTCACCATTGTCAGTGCCTACGCCCCAACCATGACCAACCCGGATGAAGTGAAGGCGAAGTTCTACGAGGACCTTCACTCTGTCATTGCTGCTATCCCTAAAGCAGACAAGCTCATCATTCTTGGGGACTTCAATGCTAGAGTTGGCTCTGACTACATCTCCTGGGATGGAGTGATTGGAAAGCACGGTGTGGGCCACTGCAACCCAAATGGATTGCTTTTGCTTCAGACCTGTGCAGAGCACGAACTGCTGATAACCAACACAGTTTTCTGCCTCCCTACCCGTAACAGGACGTCATGGATGCACCCTCGCTCAAAGCATTGGCATCTCATCGATTATGTCATCGTCAGGAAAAGGGATAGGCAAGATGTACGTGTAACAAAGACCATGTGCGGCGCCGAGTGTTGGACAGACCATCGCCTTGTAGTCTCGAAGCTGAATATTCGAATCCAGCCCAAGAGACGCCCCCAAGGCCAGAAGGCTCCAAAACGGCTCAACATCGCTAAGCTGAAAAACATCACCATCAAACAGTCCTTTGTGGAGCTGCTGGAAGATCGTCTGGAATCCGCCTCTCTGGACAACCAGAATGTGGAGTCTGACTGGAGGACCCTGCGTGAGCTGATCTATAGTACAGCTTCAGAGACCCTGGGACCCATGACCAGAAAGCACAAAGACTGGTTTGATGAAAACTGTGATGAAATCAAGCAGCTTCTGGATGAGAAACGCCGTCTGCATCAAGCCTACCTGAGCAACCCAAAGTCCACATCAAAAAAGGATGTGTACGATGCCATCCGCAGGACTGTTCAGCAAAAGTTACGCCAGATGCAGGATAAGTGGCTGAGTGACAAAGCTGATGAGATCCAGGGATATGCTGACAGGCACGATATGAAGAGGTTCTATGATGCCTTGAAAGAAGTCTACGGCCCCACATCCTCAGGATCATCCCCCCTCCTCAGTGCAGATGGGAATACCTTGATCACCGAGAAGGAGAAAATTCTCGACGATGGGCTGAGCACTTCAACAGTGTTTTAAATCGCCCTTCCTCCATAAATGATGAAGCCATAGACCGTCTCCCGCAAGTCCCCATCAACGAAGCACTGGACGATCCGCCAACACCTCTTGAGACCCAGAAAGCAATTCGTCTGCTATCCAGTGGCAAAGCACCTGGCTCAGACTCCATACCAGCAGAGGTCTACAAGGATGGAGGCACTGTGCTGACTGAGAAGCTCCATCAGCTGTACTCACTCATGTGGAAAGAAGAGACGATCCCCCAGGATTTCAAAGATGCATCTATCATTCACTTGTACAAGCGAAAGGGGAACCGGCAAGCCTGTGATAACCATCGGGGCATTTCCTTGCTCTCCATCGCAGGCAAGATACTTGCCAGGATCCTACTAAACCGCCTCACAGCACACCTTGACCAAGGTCATTTGCCTGAGAGCCAATGTGGATTCCGGAAAGAGCGCGGAACCACCGACATGGTGTTTGCTGCAAGGCAGCTGCAAGAGAAATGTCAGGAGCAAAATGCTGATCTGTTCTCCACCTATGTCGACCTCACTAAGGCCTTCGACACCGTGAGTAGAGAGGGACTGTGGAAGATCATGGCCAAGTACGGATGCCCTCGGAAATTTATTTCCTTGGTCAGCCAATTCCATGAAGGCATGCAGGCTCGAGTCCAGGACAAAGGCGAAACATCTGCTCCTTTTGCTGTCACAAATGGTGTCAAGCAAGGCTGCGTCCTGGCTCCAACGCTGTTCAGCCTCATGTTCTCTGCAATGCTTACTGATGCCTTCAGAGATGGCGATGTTGGAATCGGCCTAAAGTACCGAACAGATGGTAAGTTGTTTAACCTCAGAAGGCTTCAAGCAAAAACGAAGGTCATGACAGACATCATCAGAGACTTTTTGTTTGCTGATGATTGTGCCCTCAACGCTGGATCTGAAGCTGACATGCAACTCAGCGTTGACAAGTTTGCCACTGCCAGCAGAAACTTCGGCCTTACCATCAGCACGAGGAAAACTGAAGTTCTCCATCAGCCAGCCCCAGGGAAACCCTACGTTGAGCCCAACATCACAGTCAACGGTCAGAGACTCAGTGCGGTGGAGCGGTTCACATACCTTGGCAGCACACTGTCACGAAATGCGACCATCGACGATGAAGTGAACGTCAGGATTGCAAGAGCAAGCGCAACTTTTGGTAGACTCAGTGCAAATGTCTGGAACAGAAGAGGCATTAGTCTTGAGACCAAGCTAAAGGTCTACAGAGCAGTAGTTCTCCCCACACTACTGTACGCCTGCGAAACTTGGACAGTGTACCAACGACATGCCAAGAAGCTGAACCACTTCCACACAACATGCCTCAGGAAGCTACTGAACATCAAGTGGCAAGACAAGACCCCAGACACAGAGGTGCTCGCAAAAGCCACCCTTCCCAGCATCTTCACCATCCTGATGCAGTCCCAGCTTCGCTGGGCTGGACACGTGGCGCGCATGCCAGACCATCGGCTGCCCAAAAGGCTCTTCTATGGCGAGCTGCAACAAGGGAAGAGATCACACGGAGGTCAGAAGAAGCGCTTCAGAGATACTCTGAAAGTCTCTCTGAAAGCGTTTGATATCAACCCTGACTCCTGGGAGGAATCTGCAGTGGACCGTGACAAATGGCGTGCTGCTGTGCACAAAGGCGCCAAGTTGTGCGAGGCCAACAGGACTGCCGCAGCTGTTCAGAAGAGACAGGCCAGAAAGTCACGGGCAAACAAGCTCCCTGACAATGGTATGCCTGTCTTTGTCTGCCCCAACTGTCAGCGAACATTTCGTGCGTAGATTGGACTATTCAGCCATCTGCGCATTCACAGATAGATTCATGAGCATCCTCCCCCCCACCCCACCACCACCCTCCCCCCATCCCCCAGCTGGATGACAACGATGGTCATCATCGATCTCGATGGACACACACCACCATTTGGTGTTGTGACAATACTGGTTGGGATGTTTTTGAACGTGAATCCAAATCCCACCATGTTAGCTACCCCCTCTCTCCCTGCCCCCACCCATTTAACAACCACTACATGCTGCCCATGCATTGTTGCCCATGGTCGATGTACAATAAAATGTTCGACTTCGATTTCTCTCTCCCTCTTTCTCATTCTAGCTCTCGCCCTGTTTCTCTATCTATTTCTGTCTTTCTAAATCTGTTCATCACAGCAGTGGAATTAAATACTGATTGCGTATATGCTAGTGTAAAGCTTGTGAACGATTTATTGCGTGCATAAAAGAATGAAAAAGGACGGGCACAAAGCTGTGTCGCCATAACCAGGCAAACTCTGGAACAAACGAACGAACGAATGAAGAGACGAATGAACAGTCATTAGTGATTCGCTGTACTGTGGTTCATCATCGTTGCAAGAGAATACGACTGGGCAATATCCAGTAAAAAACTGAAGCCAAAAGAATACTCACATAGTATGAAACATGTGCACCATAGCCATTCCTTCTCCAGGCGAGTGTTCCACGTTAAAGCTTAACGACCCGTCTTCTGGCAGTAAAACCTGTACACACATACTGAAGGTAGAATCATCTTCAGACAGAGGGATCTACACACACACATTAAAAGAACAATGTCCGTGTAGAAAAATCTGCGCGCGCGCACACACACACACACACGCACACACACACTTCTGACTGCTTCGAAGAGTTCTTCCATTCTTTTGCATCCATAGAATATGTATACATCGAAATCTCTACTTCCGTTGGCGTCTTCACGTTTTCTAACAGTTGTGCCAGTTCCACTTTACGATCTCAGAGAGAGAGGGAGAGGGTGAGGGGTAGAGGCAGGCAGACAGACTAACAGACTGACTGACAAACAGGCAGATACGGAGACAGACAAGAGACCTGGATCGTTTTGTCATTCCAGCGGTTGCACGAATGGAAATCGGAACCCAGGCCATGCATGCCGTAATGAAGCAACAGCTCCTCATCGTCCCCTGCTTCCTTCCCCTCCCTCGCGGCCCATGAAGAGGATGGTCGTAGGGGTGTGTCCAGACACAGTATGAACAGCGAGTTTTCAATGGTGTCCAGGTGGCTCCTGTTCTCCCCGACTGAACACACAGAGATGAAAATGAGAATGCACTGTACAAACCTAACGTATTAATAATTAAAAACGACACAAAACGAAACGAAAGAAAACGACACCCAACAAAAACCAAGAATTAGACAACAATTGTATTGTATTGTATTGTATTGTATTTCTCTTTTTATCACATCAGATTTCTCTGTGTGAAATTCGGGCTGCTCTCCCCAGGGAGAGCGCGTTGCTACACTACAGCGCCACCCATTTTTTGTATATTTTCCTGCGTGCAGTTTTATTTGTTTTTCCTATCAAAGTGGATTTTTCTACATAATTTTGCCAGGAGCAACCCTTTTGTTGCCGTGGGTTATTTTACGTGCGCTAAGTGCATGCTGCACACGGGACCTCGGTTTATCGTCTCATCCGAATGACTAGCGTGCAGACCACCACTCAAGGTCTAGTGGAGGGGGAGAAAACATCGGCGGTTGAGCTGTGATTCGAACCAGCGCGCTCAGATTCTCTCGCTTCCTAGGCGGACGCGTTACCTCTAGGCCATCACTCCACTGTACTCCACTTGTATACTCAGGCGCGCGAGTGCTTTCACAAACGAAACAACACAGGCGTAGACACAGACACACGCACGGACACACACAGACACACTTACAAACACAGAGACACACAGACACAGCCACAGACACAGACACAGTGTGTCCATCTGTCCATTCTCCTGTTTGTCTTTCTGTTTGCATGTATTATATATGTATGCATATATGGGGTACATGCATATATATTGTCAGCTTGTGATGAAATTTTATTCTTTTTATTGTAATGTACATTTTTAAAAGAAAAATAACCTTCTTTTACAAGGGAGAAACAACAGCAACAGGAACAGCAATAATAACAACCCCACTTATTTAAAGAAAGAGAGAACTAACTCGAATAGAAAAATAACCAAAAAGAAAATAAAGTGAGCAAGAAAGAAAGACAAAAAGAAAAGATAACAGATCCGAGTGACCGTCTTCGCAAAAACCAGCTTAAAATCGGAGACAAAATGAATACATGTGATCATCAAACCTGCGGCCAGTCCCTGCCTGGCTTCAGCCCACGCTGACCGGTCGATCGCCGTGAGGATCCCCACCGGAGGTGACCCGGCCGCGTGGCGCTCTGCTGCTGACACCACTTTGCACAGCTGTGAGAACAGCTCTCCCTCACTGAGCGTCACGCCGTCCTGCTCCACGTCCACTCTGTAAAACTGCAACACGGCACACTGGAGATCAATGGTTGATGGACCCAACACTGACTGACTAACTAACTGAATCGAATAATTAGCAGGTAAAATGAACACACGAACTAATGGACAAACAGGCAGACAGACATACAGATGGATAGATGGATAGACAGAATGATAGATGGATGGATAGATAGATAGATAGATAGGTTCAACCTTCAATTCAATAGGATATAAAATCAGCCTTCTCTTTGGCTAAACAACGATTGTGCCAGACAGTGAACGAAACTAGTCTCGGATTACGTTTTCGACTCTAACACCAAGCACTACGCACCACAACCACACTGCCTGCAGTTACGCCGGTCCAGCTCTGGCAAGTGTCCCGCTTGCGGGCTAGTACATTATTCAAGCTGCCGTTTTTATAACTACAAGGTAGCACAGGTTGCGTTTCAGCTGAAAGGCCTACCTGGAAGCGATGGCACGGAAAGATTGTGAAAAGGTTAAACATTACCTGGTTTTTACGAGCCACAATAATGAAGGACGGTCCCTGTTTTCCCAGGTTGGTGATCAGCTGGTCAGAGGGAATGCCAGGTCTCCTGTAGCTGGACAACAGTCTGTACTCCTGTGCCATGCACATGGGCTGATTTGGTATTGGCGCAGGCACGGTCCCGCTAGTAGAAGGATAGAGGATAGTGTTCACTATACACAGCAACAGAAGCAATATGTGAAAAGTATAAACATGGCATGATTTCTTTAAACTCCACACCATGGGTGTGAAAAATCTTGATAAAGAATTAAACTTAAAAAAAGAAGATAATCTACAAACCGCGATTTTTTTTTTTTTACTTACTTGTGCAAACAGAGTCTGTGTTATAACATACCAGGTGTTCGCATGGCAAAGTTTAACAAATTCATTTTCCCTGAAAATACTTTGTCTGTCAGTATCAAATTTGGATTAAACATTGTGGGAAAAATCTTTTCAGTCATACCAATAATAGGCTATAAGTCTTCCGGAAGAAGCCGTATATCCGTATAATGGACGTTTATTTCGTTGAGACTACTGATCAAGAAATTTATGATTATTGGGCCCTTCTCAGTTGCCGGAAAGTATCTTTGGGTTTGAGGCGAACTGAAAAAAATCTAAAATAATCGAGATGCTCGATTTATACGGTATTATCATCTCGAATACAGGAATCAATTTTTAGCACACAAAAAAGAGTTTTAATATCAATTTTGGTTGTGAGCTGGCTGATGCGTTTTCGTGTTGTGGGTTAGTCTGCTTGTTTCTTACCCTAACGTGCTTGTTCATTCCCACAATAATGTTTAATACAGAACCCATTTTTAACGATCTCTCTCTCTCTCTCTCTCTCTCTCTCTCTCTCTCTCTCTCTTCTTCTTCTTCTTCTCTCTCATAATTAATTCCTTGTTGGATACAGCGTGTATCACAGGTGAGTCTTGAAGGCCTTGCCTCTCTTGTTCTTGCTTTGGACAGATACTGACACTGCCCTCGCGAAAATGTAACCGCGTCGTTTCAACAACTCCCAGCCTTTAGTATCAGTTATAAGTCCTGCGCGGTGTTTTAGACAACCAATGATCAATTCCGTTTGCCAGATCCTGACAGCCAAAACAGCAAGGAACCCTGTCTTTTCATCAGAAATTTGTGAGTACTATAGTTCGTTCGCCAGGAACATAGTGCAGATCTTTGTCCTTTCTCATCTGAAGTACGAAGATGCTGTCGCGGTACAGAGTGCTTAATGTTACCCCGGTACATTTCGTACTGACAGGTCAAATATTTATGTGTACTGTGGAACCAGTTGTCGCCAGATGTGACTATGGTTTGGGGCCAGGTCTGACTGGTCATGTTTTTATGACATACTACAGCTGAAGCAGGAAGATGATGGCAAACAACAATGCCTACATCTTATTCTCAAGGTGCTAGTTTCGACGATGGTAGTGATGCTTTCTGGTATGTTGGTAATGGTGGTGGAGGTGGTGGTGTAAGAAAGTAAGCATCCTCTGTCCACATCATTACAGCTTTGGACGCGGACAATATTGTGAAACCAATCCATGTGGTATGTGGACGAGAAATAAGAAGAGATGGAGAGAGGGAATCGAGAGGTTACCATCGTCCTAGATTTATCGAAAGCCTTCAACAAAGTTAACCACACCCTCCTCATTTACAAACTGCATCGTCACGACAATGTGGGCTACCTCACGCTTGGGTAAAGAACAGTCTCAGTGACAGATAACATACAGTCTTGGTTGAGTCAGAGAAAACTGATTTTGTGGCAGGTGAATCTGGAGTCCCCGAGAGACCTAGTCTGTTTTTTTCCTACAATAATGTCCTACCTAGTATCAATACCAAGATCCGGTTTTGCACTAATGATATGATATAGAGGAAACAAGTCATCAAGAAAGGAGATCAGAAGGTCCTCCAGCAAGACCTGGACTCCTTTTCTATCGGGAAAAAGAGGTGGTCAGTGATATTTCTATCGCATAAATCCTCTACCTTCAGTACAATTCGCAAGGACAGAATCTGCACATGAGGTTCAGAATGACAGCGACATCGAGTACATCGGTATCACCATCTAGAATTATATGAAATGGGGAACCTACATCACCAGCATCACAAACAAGACCAGTACAGCCGTTGGCTTCCTCAAACTAAACCTCGAAATCGGAGCTAGAAAAAACAACAACAAAAAACACACGAACATAGCAAGAAAAAAAGAAGAAAGAAACGAAAGAAAAAAGAAAAGAAAGCTAAACACTTGTTAAACCGATCCTAGAGTATGTAGCCGCGGCGTTGGATCCATACACTGAAAAGTAAACCGCATGATACTGAGAAAATCCGGATGAGTACAGACCAACACCGCCAACAACAACAAAAAAAAAAAAAAAAACAAAAAAAAAAAAAAAACCTCACATCCATCATGCAACCGTCTCAACTGACCCACACTGCTGGAACGGCAAAAAGAACCAAGGCAAAAAATTAAAGAAAAACATCCACCACGGCCAACTATCTGTAAGGTCTGCATACTTGCCAGCGCCATTAAACAGACTGAGCATAAGGAAATAAAATCATTGCTATGGCATCCAAACCTGAAGAATACAGCAAGTGAAAGACGTCGTATTCCTCCCGAAGGACATTGTCGGATTGGAACGCATTACCCAGGAGGTCATAACAGCTGATTTCCTGGACCATTTCAAGTCCAGGCTGGCCTCTCTCTAAAAGAATCACACAAAACACTGCCGGTTATTTGCTTGTGAAAGTGCATGCTGGAATGATCTTGGTGGGCTTGACATAGCCTTCTGCTTGGTAGGTTTCCACACCATAGGTATCATGCGCCTGTGCTGAAAATGATAAAAACATGACAGTTGTCCTCTTGCAGCACCACACTTTACATTTGTCCTTTTCGTTTTGTGTCGGTATAGATGTTGGTGAGTTGGTGGCGATGAGTGAGGGGTGTGTTTCAGGGGTTGGGAGTAGGGGAGAGGGAGGAGAGACATGGTGCGAAAGATGTTTATATAACAGATATCCACAAGCCATCAGTTTACCGTCCTCTCCTTCAGTCTTTGCTCACTTTAGCTCTCGCTTGAAATTTGTAAAAACAAAAACAAACAAGAAAGAAAACAGGGAAGAAAATATTGTTCTATTGTATACTCACGCGTCAAGCTTCTCCGTGAAGTTAACAATGTCTTTCACGATCCCCGATGCAAAACTGAAACAAGAAGACGTTGGTACAAAAATGATCGTAGAAAGATACGAGGCAAAACACACACACACACACACACACACACACACACACACACACACACACAGAGAAAAAGGGAAAGAGAGAGAGAGAGAGAGAGAGAGAGAGAGAGAGAGAGAGAGAGAGAGAGAGAGGAGAACATGAGTACTTGTTTTCAGGATAGACAAATGCAATGGAAGACAGGGTCACGCAGACAGAAAAAATAGACAGGGTGAGACAGAGACAAGGACAGAGAGAAGAATGACAATCTTTCACTTATAGAAAAAACACACAAAAAAAACAGGAAGAGTAGTTGAAGTGAGAGAGAGAGAGAGAGAGAGAGAGAGAGAGAGAGAGAGAGAGTGAGAGAGAGACATACAAACAACACAGGGCAGTGAAAGAAAGAAAGAGAGAGAGGGAGAGAGAAAGATGGAAATGGAAATGGAAATGATTATGGTCTATTCATGTAAAGGACCAAAGCCCTAAATGAAGGTTCGATTAAAAAAAAAAAACAACAACAAAAAAACAAGCAAACAAAAGAACACCAACAAACAAATAAACAAACAAAAAACCCAGTGAAATTTTTAACCACGTTTTCATTCTGTGATCTCATCAGCCAAATCCGTCGGAAGAGACAACTATGTATAGTTGTTTTTTTTTTTCTGGGAAAGCAATTCTCTCTCTCTCTCATATTCCGAAATGCTGGGCAACCCAGTTACTCGTTTATATTTGCTACTTTACAGAGTGGACAAAACAAATCACCACGCAAGCCCCCTCTTCACATCTCTGTACCCTGGCCTCAAAGCCTTCATTTTTCAAAAGTAGCCCCCCCCGCACCCCCCACACTCCCTCCTCCCTGGCCTGCAGCTTCTCTTGCTTTCTGTTCACATACAGTATGGGTATTGTCCATCATCCCACAGAACCAGATCTGTGCATGCGTATGAACGACTGGTGTGTAAGTGCTTTGTGGCGGCACGTTACAAACACTATACTATTATGATGGTCATGATGACGACGATGATGATGACATCTGAAATACTGAGTACAATATTTGAAAAAAAAAAAAAAAATCAGGCACACTATAATGAAATTTCGATGGATTTCGTTTTCCAGAATGCTTCATGTGAAAATGTAAACATGGCTTTGCATAGTGTAATACTGTATTGAATATGAAATACATCTGTAATATTTCACTTGTCTTGATAGGGTTCTGCCAGCTCTGATAGTTACAGTAAAGAAGCGTTTGACGATTCTAATATATATATATATATATATATACATATATATATATATATATATATAGATGTGTGTGTGTGTGTGTGTGTGTGTGTGTGTGTGTGTGTGTGTGCGTGTGTGAACAATTTCAACTCCTTGATTAACACAGATATACCCATATTCATATTCAATCAAACTGCTTTTCAACGCCATTCTGATCAATTGCTTGTATTTTTTTCATCGAGAGCGAGAGAGAGAGAGAGAGAGAGAGTGATGGAGGGAGGGAGGGAGGGAGATTACAAAACTTTATTACTCAAGGAAAGAGATTACAAAAACTTTATTACTCCAGGAAAACTTTTTTACTCCAGGAAAGAGATTTAAAAAAATATTACTCAAGGAAAACTTTATTACTCAAGGAAAAAGATTTTAGGCATTGCCTAGTCTTTCAATCTGTCCTTGTGAAAACAATAAGAAAGGACAATTAGAAAGAATGAGAGAGAGAGAGAGAGAGAGAGAGAGAGAGAGAGAGAGAGAGAGACAGAGACAGAGACAGAGACAGAAACAATGGTAGCACCAGCCAGCCAACCAGACAGACAGACAGCCAACCACACAGGCAGACAGAGAAAGTAGAGAAAAACGGATCCCGGAGAAGCGAAGACCACATACAGTGAACATGGTACACGTATATGTTTGTGGTCAACGCGAAGAAACATTGAACGATCAGCCACATTTACCGAAGGTGCTCCTCTTTAGTAGTGAAACGAGGCTTTGAACTGGTGATACTCGGGTTAGAGTTAATGGGAAGTGGAAGCCGAACTTGAAGATACATGTTGTCGAGCCACCAGTCAGTCGCCTGTAAAAGAACAAAAACAACAAATAAATTAAACAAATTGATATAAGACTTTCTCGAATTCACTGTGTTTGTATTGTGGCATGCTGATATAAATCACTAAGCCAACAAACAAACAAACAAAACAAACATGGGGCAAGTTGTTCACCTACTTCCCATTATCATAGGCACAGACTGCAAAGAAGAGTGGAGTGTCTGGATCCAGGTCTCTTGTCTGTCTCCGTATCTGCCTGTTTGTCAGTCAGTCTGTTAGTCTGTCTGCCTGCCTCTACCCCTCACCCTCTCCCTCTCTGTTTGTTTATTTATTTATTTTTTATTTATTATTATCATTTTATTAGTATTACTATTATTATTACTACTACCTTTTTCTATATTATAATTATTATTCATTTATTTATTTATTTATGTAAGTTTATCTATTATTTGATGAAAAGCTTAAAACAGTCCACAGCTTCAAATATCTGGGAGCAATCGTGTCAGATGAAGGATCTAAACCAGAAGTACTCTCGAGAATTGCCCAAACAACAACGGCACTCAACAAGCTGAACACCATTTGGAACAACAAAAACATCGCTCTCAGCTCAAAAATCAGACTGATGCGTTCCCTGGTTATATCAATATTGCTCTACGCCTGCGAGACTTGGACCCTGACTGCAGACATCGAGAGAAGAATCCAAGCTGTCGAGATGAGATGCTTTCGTAGACTACTTGGCATCTCCTACAGAGACCACATCACTAACACGGAAGTGAAGAACAGAATCAAGCAAAGTATTGGACCCTACGAAGACCTTCTGTCCATAGTGAAGAAACGCAAACTTAGGTGGTATGGACACATCTCCCGATCATCTGGTCTTGCCAAAACGTTCCTGCAAGGCACCGTACAAGGAGGCAGAAGGAGAGGACGGCAGAAGAAGAGATGGGAAGACAACATCCAGGGGTGGACAGGCTTGACGCTCGGTGACGCCCTGAGGAAATCAGAAAACCGTGAAGAGTGGAGAGGGGTGGTGGTCAGGTCAACAGCGGTGTCCCAACGGTCTGAACCCAGACTACGGGAGAGGTGAAGGTGAAGGTGATCTATTATTTATTCCCCCGTTTTTTTGGGTTTTTTTTTTCAAGGCCTGACTAAGCGCGTTGGGTTACGCTGCTGGTCAGGCATCTGCTTGGCAGATGTGGTGTAGCGTATATGGTTTGTCCGAACGCAGTGACGCCTCCTTGAGCTACTGAAACTGAAACTGAAACGGTCACACGGCCGCGTAGAAAGGGAGAGAATCTAAGCGCACTGGTTCGATTCCCACACTCGCCAGTATTCCCTCCCCCCCCACCCCCGCCCCCCTCAGCTTGAACATGAGTGGTAATCTGGATGCTAGTCATTCGGGTGATATGATAAACCGAGGTCCTCTGTATAGCATGTATTTTAGCGCACGTAAAATAACCCACGGCAACAAACGGGTTGTCCCGGGTAAAATTTTGTAGGAAAATCAACTTGATAGGAAAACAAATACATTTAAACTGTGGTTGTTTGTTTTACAGATTTGACACGTTGTGCAGGTCAATATACAAAAAGTGTGCATGGGTGTTTGCATACGGGCGTGTGTGTGCATGCGCACTTGTGTGTGTGTGTGTGTGTGTGTGTGTGTGTGTGTGTGTGTGTGTGTGTGTGTGTGTGTTTTAAATAATGGAAAGTTATCGGACTTGCTTTGGTATGACTGAGTTGAGTATTATTTTGTTATGTACATGTTGTATGCCAAATTTTACCGTTTTGCTTACAATCTGTATGTATCACCACACTTAATTTCTCTGCTGAGATGATAAAGGTATTCTGATTCTAATTCTGACATTTGCAGGAAGAAAAAGCATGGGTGTCGCCGCTCTGTAGCGACATGCTCTCTCTGGGGAGAAATCTGTCGTGACAAAGAGTAATACACACCAAAAAGCTTTTTAATGGAGAACACAAAACAGACACAAATAAATGTTTTCTCTTCACACACACACACACACACACACACACACACACACACACACACACACACAAACAAACACACACACACACACAAACACAGAGAGAGAGAGAGAGAGGTGGTGGGAAAAACCAACAGTAAATATATTGTTGTCACGTAGTAAATTCTCTTTTTAACTCTCTCCATACGAACGGCGAAAGAGACGACGTTAACAGCGTTTCACCCCAATTACCATCATCAAAATATTGCAAGCGGAACGCTCTTATACTGAAGAGGTGAATGTTGACAAAGAATACCACAATTCTGACGACGGAAGCTAAAGGTTGGGTCATTAAGACACCCACTGGACATCCGAGGGGTCTGTGTAGAGGAGAAGAGAGGACTGGCCGTACTGAGTGAGTTAAGCTATCTTTAACGAACTCTGTCTCTTGTCCCTCTAACTGAGGTTGCTGAGTAATAACAATTATGGTGATTGGGAAGCTTTTTCTTATTTTGCATTTTGTATCTTTCATTTTGGTTAAAAGGCATGCGCGCACGCCCATTGCACACACACACACACACACACACACACACACACACACACACACACACACACACACACACACACACACTCTCTCTCTCTCTCTCTCTCTCTCTGTCTCTTACCCAGTTGTCTGTTTCACTCTGTCGTTTCAGTAGGTGAGACTGCAGTTTCTCTCCCCAGGCCCCAGGGGTCATGAACTCGAGTACGTTTCGCAATGTCACGTGCAGCTCGTGCGGGCTGATGACAGTCGTGAGCACAGTCAAGTATTTGTTCATCGTGTCCTTCAGCTCAGGCACCGGCAGCTTGGGTAGCGTCATCTGTGCCGGTTAAACACTGATTGTCAATAAAGGAATATATCAAAGCACGATAAATGAACGAAGAAATGAATGAATGAACGTTGTATAAATCGATGAACCAACGAGTAAATGACTGTAGAAGAACGAACGCACTCACGAATGAATGAGAAAACTCGAACAGTCGGATATCTTTCCAGGGTGTCCAAAATCACAGACACTAAAAGCCTGGACCGCGGATTTTGTGAGAAAGAAATACCGATTAGACAAATAAACGCATAACTCACGAACTTTCTAAAGTTCTGATGGGGCATTGGAAGGAAAGGAGGAAGTTGGGGGGGGGGGGGGGGGGGGGGGGGGGGGGGGGGGAGGGGAGGGTAGGAAGGATAAGGATGGAGAGTAGAAATAACAAGATAAGTATTTTTTGCATACAGTATAAAACCTTAAACTGAACTTAATTGGCATAATTAATCATTACACATTAGCCGTGTTCCTTGCCTGTTGGGAAGACGCAGATCTGTCAGCCTCCCGTGAGTTGTCTCCGACGGCATCATGATTGTAGCTGCTGCAAAACCTAACCCTCTGATCCCATGGCCCTGACTTCAAAGACTGCGGCAGCCGTGATGAGACCCTGTGACATCGACAAGTGAGCTGCCGCGGCGGAACCTTAAGGGCAGAAGAAGGAAGTGACGTAGTGCTGCTGAGGCGACATGGCGTCATCCAAGGAGCCAGACGGTTGTAGATCTGGCCGTTTGAGGGCAGAACCTCGATCAGGGGAAAACGGCTACAACTGTGCCAGAGTCTGCCCTTCATGTTTGCTGTTTCCGGGTCAAGTCAGCTCGTGCGCAGAGGGTTCAGAAAGTTCACCTAGAAATGGAGACATGTGAGGATATCTTTATTATCTGTATCGTGAAACTGGTTCCTTTTCGTTGTTTTGTTTTGAATAATTATTACGGTATTTACCTACATTTTGTTCTGCGTTTTGGACCAGGAGATTCTGGGGGGATAGAAGGGCTGGGGTGGTGTTGTGTTTTATTCGTTTTTTTTCTGTTGTTCTTAAAGTTTCAGACAGTTGGAAATCTTTAACTCGAAGTGTAGCATCCCAAATCATCCCGTCCCTTCAGTCGGTCCCTGGAGGAAAGTTCTGAGATGCCAAAAGGAAAGAAAATAAGATAATTATAGTCAGAAAAAACACCGATTTTGATCAAATTAGAACATCCTTGTCATGAGATATTGCACTACTGGCTTTGAAATATTTTGAAAAAAATGAATCGTTGCATGGCATTTCTTTATGATACCTTCTGGTGTCACGTTGTGCCAAATACGTTCGGCTAGTTGATTACTTAGAAACTTCTGCACGGATTTAGTTGAACTTTGAACAACTGATGCGTGTTCTTTGTAACGTTATTGTGAATTTCCTGGAGCTTCGCGAAACGTCTTTCCAACATTCAACTTTCGACATTTTTCAGAGATTATCAACTGATTATCATTTCTTGTTATTTTGCGGGTCTTGTTTTCCTTCTTTTGTGCAACGACTGATCATTCAGTTCTATATGTCCAGTCAATCAAACTTGCTTCCAAGAATCAACAGCGTGAAATACAACAGAGTGGCATTAAACTATTTTCTCCCATTTTTGGCATGATTATTCTCCGTGTGTAAGAAAAATATGCTGGCCTTTGCCCAACAAATGAAAAACAAATTTTAGGTATGTGTGTGGTGTGAGGACGTTTTGGGATAGATGCTTTCGTGAAGTAAGACTAGGATCGTAACAGCATGGGTGGGAGGGAGGGAGGAAGGGGGGAACGCCTAAGTATATTCCTCGTGGTACGTTTCAGGATCATGAGACATGCCCCAGAGAACGCTTCAGGTACATGAAACTTACCCCGGGGTACATACAGAATGGGGTGGAGGCGCTCGCTAATGCACAAGACTACGTGTGACCAGCATTTGTTGTGGCCGCTGTGTTTAGGAGACAAGGTCGTGTGAAATGCGATATGATCACATCTGTTTTTGTACATGGTAACACGGTAAATGACCATCAGTCTTTCCCATCAACACCTATATATGGCGTTCCGCAAGGATCTGTGCTAGGACCAGTTCTGTTTATTCTGTATACTCAATCACTTTTTTGATGTTGTCAAAAACCATTCTGTAAATCACCATTCCTTTGCTGACGATAACCAGCTCTACAAAGAAACGACTTTTTCTGATCTTGACTCTTTAATTGGGGAACTTCAACGGTGTATTGCTGACATTAAGGCTTGGATGAATCAAAACAAACTACAGTTAAATGATTGTAAAACTGAAGCTATTATTATTTCTTCAAGCAGACTCTCTATAAACAACTCCTTGCCTACCTCTCTTAAAATTGGAGATTCAGATGTAGACTTTGTATCTTCAGTGAAAAATCTGGGTGTGACGTTTGATTCAAACCTCACAATGAAGAAACACGTAAACAATCTCTGCAAGGCTGCATACTTTCAAATTCGAAAGATAAGTTCCATCCGACATCTCCTTACTACTCAAGCAACACAAACTCTGGTCTTGTCCAGACTAGATTACTGCAACTCACTCCTCATTGGTTGTCCTAGATACTTAATACAAAAACTCCAGAAAGTTCAAAACGCGGGAGCAAGATTAATCTTTAGAACCAAAAAGACTGACAATATCACTCATCTTCTGCGTTCTCTCCACTGGCTACCAATTTCTGCCCGCATTCAGTACAAAGTTGCAATTCTCACCTTCAACTCCATTTTGGGTGCTGCTCCTCAGTATCTGAGAGAGTTGATTCAAACCTACACACCCCGTCGACAACTCAGATCATCTTCCGACTCACGGCGGCTACTTGCTCCCCGTGTTAAAACCCGATCCTTCTGTGATTCTGCCTTTTCAGCTCCAGATGTCTGGAACAGTTTACCTCACGATCTTCGCCACTCTCCTCACTCGTCACTCAGTCTTTCAAAGCTGGTCTGAAATCACATCTTTTTGAAAACGCCTATCCATAGACCTTCCATACCTTTTCAGTTATAAACCATGCAAACTGTCTCTCTCCTTCGTTGTGTATGTGTGTGTGAGTGTGTGTGTGTAATTATGTAATACGCGTAGTCTCTGAATCTGTTTTATATTATTGTGCGCTAAATAATTATTTTTCTTCTTCTTTCTTTTGTGAGTTATTATGCGCGCGCGCGCGCGTGTTTGTGTTTGATGTTGATTGTAAAGCGCTTTGAGCTCTCTTTGAGGGAGGAAAGCGCTCAACAAATGTCCCGCCCGCAAACACCTGCAGGCCAAAGCCAGACTGGCCTAATGTTTTTCATTTGCCACCGGTAGCAGAGAACAAAAGATTCGTTTTAAACCTAGATTTACTGACCATTTTCATCTGTTACAGAATTATACGCCGTGCTTAATTAAGTGCCTGTGCACCCTCACGCACAATCGCACGTAGCATACACACACACACACACACACACACACACACGTAAACATCAACAACAACAACAACCCATGTTTATTGATTTGAAAACCTACGATACAGTCAGTATATGTATTATAGTCGGTAAAATATTAAACAGAAAAAGCAAATTTCAGAAGCATTTGTCAGATGTTCCTGCCTTTGTGCAATATTTCATGACGGAACATGACTCGATGCAGCTTCATGAACTTTACACAGGAAATGATTTCCATATAAGTATACTGTTATTTGACGATGAATGACAGACACGCTCAGGAAGAAATTTTATGATGTCCCTCAAAGTGGCTTCATTGGATGTCAGTGCTCTTGGTTCAAGCATTATCTACAGGGGATCAGTTATGCTTGGTTTTTTGACGTCTTCATTTCTGATGTGTATAATGTTAGACTTTTCTCTGCCTTTGTCTCCGTCTCAGTCTCTGTCTGTCTGTCTCTCCTCAATAGATGCATGCGGATCATGGATCACCGTCTTTCATTCATTTATTGACTCACTTGTGTAAACAAAGTGAGTCTATGTTTTAACCCGGTGTTCGGTTGTCTGTGTGTCTCTGTGTGTGTCTGTGTGTGTCTGTGTGTCCGTGGTAAACAAATGGGCACAAAAAAAATAAATAAAAAAGAAGCCAAATTATATGCAAACTGCATTTACTGTTATATTTATATTTTTTGTATTCTCTAAACTTGGCACTTTGATCTGATATTCTGACACAACAACAAGAGCAGTCATTATTATCATTTTTTTGTTCAAACAGGAACTTCTTTTGCTAAGCATGGAAGTTTTATTAATTTGCAAACGTTTTGGTGCAGATAGTAAAAAAGGGAAAATAATCTGTAATTAATGCTAGGGGACTTAATTTGCTTTAAACTGATCTTTCTCATCTTAAACATTACATTTTGAAATTATACTCAATACATAAAAAGCGTGTGTGTTTTACTCTCAGTGTACAGGGCTTTCACTATGTTCATTCGCCCAAGTGGTCTTTTTCGGAAAATACTAAAATCAATACGACGAATAGACTTTACAGATCTATTGGCTGAGCCCTGAAGGTCATGGGCAAAAATCAATTGCGTACACATATTTATACATATTCAAAGCGCGTGCTCATATTCCTCGTGAACGAAGGACGCCATTTTGTTCAAGTTCAAGTTCTTGACCTGCCCGTTGAATCCTATATTCAATCAACAATACACGATAACATGTGATGGAAAGTTGGAGAAGGAGACCGTTAAATATTTATTCAGTGAAAGATTTGTGAACGCCTCATCACTTACTGGATTATGCCCCAAACTGCCACAAAAATATCCACAAAATCAGTCGGAATTCACAGTTAAAAATTGTAAACCATGCGAGTTAATACTCTTGAATTGATCACGATGAAACGAAAAAAATTCCAGTCTTGACTTTCCTCAAAATGAAGTCCTTTTCACTTCTTACGACGTTTAGAAGTACTTGTACTTGGCTCTACATGTTATTAGTGTAACAAAATACTAAATGTTCAACTTTAAAACTATAAAACTAGAATGAACATAAACGAGAAATTGAATCGACCGTGTCGTACTACATTCCCGGCGGGTGTAACTGAACTTGTACATCTATCTAGATCTACAGAAAACGGCTAAATGTTGCAGTGTGATTGCAGTGATAGCCACGTATCCTTTACCGCGGACTTAAACAGAATTATTTTTTTATTGCCCTTAAAGATTTTTTGAATGTCCAAGATACACCAGAATAATATGATTTAAACAGCGTTCTCACTGCGAATACCGCAATTGATTTATCGCCCTTTAAAAAAAGTATGTTCAAATGTTAAATTTTAGAACGTCAGTTAAGGAGCCACGATAGTGTAATGGGTAAGACAGTTTCTTCTCACCCGAACACGCGGGGTTCGAGTCTGGCTAGGACTTTTTTGTGTTTAACCCGAAGCTTTATAACAGAACACATTTTAACGATGATATTTTTTTTATTAAGTGTATCACAAGTGAGTCTTGAAGGCCTTGCCTCTCTTGTCTTTCATTTTTTGTTCATATCTTTTATGGATCACCGTCTCTCATTCTTTTATCTTTCATTTATTTCATTGAAACAATCTATCATAGTGTGCTTCTAATTGCTCTGTGCTTTGGTGTTACCCCGATCCTACATCTGTTGAAGTGAGCATGTCTGTTTGATATATAATCACTGACATTTGATATGGACTCTTAAAAAACGATGAGCATGATGTGACGTCTGGGTTTGTCAGTGGCCTGGTAGTGTGTTTGCAGTTTCAAAAAGCATTCCCTTTTTTTCATCACAGTTTGAAAAATTTGTTGTCTCTCTCCCCCCCCACTTCCTCCCACCCCCTTTAAAAAAAAACCCCACTTAATTTCCTTCTTTTTTTTTTAAAATTCAGAATCTACTCATTTTCACGACAATATGTATTACTTACATTTAATTTTCTCAAGACTTTCAAGCAACGGAGCACTACGACATACCATTAAAAAAACCCAAAAAACAAAACAAAACAAAACAAAAAAACAAAAACAAAAAAAACCAAAAAAAAAAACCAGTAGGAGGGAAAAACTTGCACAAAAATCCAGCAGTCAAGTAAACATTCATGATGGAATGATAATGAGGAATGCAGTTACAGAGAAGTGTGTGGATATGTCGTGTGGATTGTTTGTTTGTTTGCATGCCTGCCTGCCCGGCCGTTGTAGCACTGAAGTCATGTATGATAGGCAGTCGTGTCCGACAATGACGTCAGAACAGTAGGAAAGATAACCGCTGGCCGACTGTCTGGGCTAAACTTTGGTTATGGTGGAGACGCCAAAGTTACATCCCCATTCTCTCGCCAAAGAGGGCTCCATGACAGTCGGCGTTGGGATGGTCCCCAAAGGCCAACTAGCCAAAACGGCTGCAGCTCGAAGAGCCCGTGGAATCTTACCACAGAGACATACATTATACAATATATAAGTTTGGAAATTATAGCATTCTCCTCTCTTTTTTCTTCTTCTTTTTTTTTTTTTAACAACGTGAGATATGCTAGTACATCAAGGCAAGTGCGTACGTACCGATCAGAATGTTGACATGACCATATACTCATACAAGTGAAACGTAGCCTGAAATGTAATGAGATGGAGAGAAACGTACCGGATGGGTCACACCCAAGCTACAACCCTCCATTTATATCCACATACATGCTCACGCACGCACACTGAACACACACACGTCAGCTGCACTTTTTTTTGGTATTTCTTTTGCGGGTATCTCTAAACAGTACAACGACAGATAAAAAAAAACCCACCCAGTTTAAAAGAATACATCAAAAGTAACATCTGCCCACCACCATTCCGACAACACACTATGGCCTCACAATTGATGGTGGCGTGTGTATGCAAAGTTAATGTACTCTATAATCAAATATACTAAAGACACACTTTTAACTGAACATTTTCATAACAAAACAACAACCCCATAAATTTCAAATGATATCCCCTCGCTCATAAAAAACGCGCTAGCGCGCGCACATAGACGCACACATGCACACATGCTCACACACATTACAGCACGCACACACACACACACACACACACACACACACACACACACACACACACACACACACACACACACATACGGATGCGTGCACACTCTCATACATGCACAAACACGCACGCACCCCCACCCCAACACATGCACACAAACACAAGCACAAACACGCAAGCACGCAGCCTCTCCCGACACAAACACACAGAGACATACACACAGACACAGACACACACAGACACACAGACACAGACACACACACACACACACACACACACAATTCGTTTTACATGTTGGCAGAAAATTTTAGTATTCCTCTAAACAGCCATTCTAGTGCCAAACAATTTTGGTGTAATGTCTAAACTGTCTAAAATGCGTCGAGAAATGTGTGTTTAATGTAATAGCCAGCACCTCGCTGTTTCTCTCTCTCTCTCTCTGCCACTGCCTCTCTCAGTCTCTGTCTGTCTGTCTGCCTGTATCTGCCTGTCTGTTTGTCTGTCTGCCGCTCTCTCTCTCTCTTCTAACCCGATTAGAAATGTATCCCCTATGTCATTGTCTCCATCGCTGTCTTTCTCTAACCCTATGTCTGTCTTTCTTTCTTTTTACCCTTCGCTGTCTGGCCTTTTCTTCCTTCTTTCCTTCCTTTCCCTCTTTCAATTGCTCGTGTGCGCACGAACAGTATCAGCTTGATGAATCTTCTATTGTTATATGTAAAGAGTGTCGTATTTCTTTTCTGTCTGTTTTATTTTAGTTCTGGTAAGAAAAGATACAACTGAACTATATCAAATGTGTGTGTGTGTGTGTGTGTGTGTGTGTGTGTGTGTGTGTTATACATGGAAAACAAAATGTAATGAGACAACGGAAACAAAAATACACACTTGTTCAAGGTGTTTAATGTAATAACAAAACAATATTGTATGTGAACATCAGTGAGTCACCTGTGCGGCGACATCTGCTTCGTCATTAAAAAAAAAGTGTTTGGGGACACTGGCTGAATCTGTTCCATTCCTGGACATCACACACACAGCCTCCTAGAGGTCACCTTTTTTTTTCTTTTTTTTTTTTTTTAATCCACAGGCATCAAGGACAGATAAGTCAAGCTTTGGTGATGGTGTTGCCTCTAAAGTCTAAGGTCACTGTGTGCATTTGAGCACGCACGTACAAACACACACACACACACATAAAAAAAAGTTTTTTATCTAATAGAATTATTCAAGCAAGGGTGGGAACACATTATTCTTTGCCACATAAACTTGACATGGGAATTCCACAGGGCTCAGTTATAGCCCCTATTCTCTTTAATATTCTTATTCAGGATCTACCAAAGGCATTGTCAAATCGTGTAGTTTTAGTACAGTATGCTGATGATATATGTATGTGGATGGGTGTCAACCTAAAAAAGTCAACCCCACAAAGAGCACAGAATTATATACGTCGTTTGTATCAGTCTGATCTCGATAACATTGGTAACTATATGTTTGAAAATGGTCTAGCTTTGTCGACTGAAAAAACATGTATGATGTTGTTTAATTCAGGTGGTAACCCATCTAGCACACCCATTTTTAAATTACTTGGTGACGTCATTGATTATAAACAGGTAGTGAAGTTTTTAGGCGTTTATCTTACTTCAAAGCTGACATGGAACATTCACTTTGATTACATCTTAACAAAGGCAAGGAAAAGTATCAATTTTATGAAAATTATAAGCCGCTTACCCTGGGGAATGGATACAAAAACATTGATTCATCTTGCCATGGCCCTTGTAAGATCTAAGATAACCTATGCACAAGAAATATTTTTCAGTGCACCTAAATATCTATTACAAAAGATTCAAAGTGTAGACTGTAAGGCTATCAAAATTGCCCTCGGAGTGCCCTCTCATGCATCCAATCAGGAAACATACAAAACAGCCGGAATTCTTCCCTCAAATGAACATCGTGAGTTAGCAACAGCAAAATTCGCTGTGAGGTACACTTCAATGACAAAAACTTTCATTGCTGATGAACTGACAGTAAGATCAGACATTGATTTTCCTAAAAGAGCTAAAGCCATCTCATCACAAGAAACAGTTGCAACTTACATTTCAAATCTGTTAAAAGAATCTGAAGTTAACATGAAAGAGTTAGCTGCAAAACCACATCATTCTCCTGTTCCTTTTTGGGAAATGTTGAAAGCGGATTTTGATATCACTTATTCTGAAACAAAAAAGGAAGAAAACATCAATATCACGACAAGTACTGCCATAATTCATATAACAGAAAAATATCAGAATCATCTCCATGTATTTACAGATGGATCTGTTCTTGATGACAAAAACGCTGGTGCGGCTTTCTATATTCCTGCCTTTAAAGTTGAAACATCTTACTTTATTGGAAAACACCTTTCCATATTCACAGCTGAGCTAATTGCTATTATACAAGCTGTGAACTACTTAGTGAGCCATCAAATAGTTTTCTCGAAAATAGCATTCTTTGTTGATTCCAAATCAGTACTTTATGCTCTAGAACTATTCAGCCTTGAAACAAGACCTGACTTAGTTATTGAGGCAAATCATTTGGTACATTGTTTAAGGATTAAAGGGACTGAGGTCAGTTTTTGTTGGGTGCCTTCTCATGTGGGCATTCTTGGCAATGAAAGTGTTGATAAAGCAGCTAAAAGAGGAGCGCAAGATTCAGAAAAATCGACAAAAATATATGTCCGTCTCTCCGTAAAAGAGGCATACACTTTGTTAGAAAAATCAGCATGGGGTCGATTTCATAACCGATGGAAGTTAAAGTTTTTAAACCATAAAGGAACATTATTCCCCGAGAATATTATTAAAGAAAAGATACCGAATCCATCAGCTTGCTATACAAGATTAATAACCTCTACTTTCTTCCGTATAAAACTTGATGCGCTGAAGATAAAGTATAGTAAAAATGTTACATGCATCTGTGGTAAGCAGTTCAGCTTGCATC
Organism: Babylonia areolata; assembly: GCF_041734735.1. Lineage (NCBI taxonomy): Eukaryota > Metazoa > Mollusca > Gastropoda > Neogastropoda > Buccinidae > Babylonia > Babylonia areolata. The sequence goes on from NC_134876.1 coordinate 82,440,432, forward strand.
ATTGTTTGTTTCACTGCCAGCAGTTACGTACCTTCTTGCCCAAGTATTTCAAAGAGAATAATAATTCTGCAGATGATTTTTGTAAAGTTATTTCTGACGAGGTTCTTATGGTCGAACTTTCACAGGCATTAGTTCATAGCCCTATTTCTACATTCCTTTAATGCACTTCAGAATTGTGTTAATGGTTTCTGATTATTATAATTATTATTATTGAATTGTTACTGTTAAATGTAATAGCATGTTAGTTATACCCCATGCCCCCACCCCACCCCACCCCTTTAAAAAAAGAAGAAAAAAGAACGAACACACACACACACACACACACACACACACACACACACACACACACACACACACACACACGCACACATACGCATATACACACTCATACTAACACTAACACTCAAACACAAATACAGAGAGACAGACAGACAGACAGACAGACAGAAATATATAACGATTTCCAAAACAACCACAGCCACAAGGACGACGACGACGACAACAACAACAGCAACAACAACAAAAAACGAACAAAAAGGAGAAAAAAAAGAAAACATCAACAACAAAAATGGAGTCAGATAGAGAAAGAGACAGACAGACAGACACACAGAGAAACACACACACACACACACACACACACACACACACACACACACACACACAGAGAAATAGAAAGACATGACTTTGACAGAGAAGAAGAGGAGGGAAACAGAAATGTAAATCATTTTTATTTCAACCGGGC
>NC_134876.1:82443673-82628673 GCF_041734735.1 Babylonia areolata
GTGGTTTTTATTTCCTGACAACATTTGTTTTCCATAATGAGCTACGCGCTTTAAATCAAAATTGCAACAACAACAACAAAAGTTATGTTGGGCTGGGGATATTTCGACAATATATCATCAAGTCCACAGACTCTCTTTCAGTCTGTCAGTTTGTGTACGTGCGTGAACGCGCATAGTTGCGTGTGCAAGTGAAACTGTATGCAGCTGAAATTATGTTCATGTATGACATGAATATCCGTCGAAAACAAAAAGTATAATGCGTTGAAGGGACACGTGTGTGTGTGTGTGTGTGTGTGTGTGTGTGTGTGTGTGTGTGCGTGTGCATGTGTGTGAACGTGGGTGGGTGTCTGTGTGTGTGCGTGTGTGTGTACGTGTGTGTGTGTGTGTGTGTTCGTGCGTGCGTGCGTGCGTGTGTGTGTGTGTGTGTGTGTGTGCGTGCGCGCAGGAGTGACACATTATATTGCGTGAGTGTTAGTTGTACAACGTAGTAGTGTTTGTTGGTTGGTTTGTCCATTGTTTACTTTCTACCGCTATATATCCGTGCCTTATTAGTGCGACATTGCTTTTCCACTACCCATCAGAGGTGTGTAATGATAGCTTTCTAGTAACGCGTTCGCCCATGAATCGAGAGAATCTGAGCGCACGTGATCGAATCCCACGTTGGCCAGAATTGTCTTCTTCTTCACTAGATCAAGACTGGTGGTTGTGTGACAGTTCAGTTTGTGTCTTGTCAGCATGTCGTGTTTGTGAGCCTCACGTGTTTTGTCCCTGTTTCGTGCGGCGCATGTTTCATGTAGGGTAAGGTATGCCTAACTGCGAACAGCGTGTAATTGCGAACGGCTCATGTACCGCCCCACTTCGAAGCGTTCTAACTACACGATGGGATGCTAGCCCGAGTCCAAGACAACGGAGAGACTTCAGAACCATTCCCTGTCTCCAACGGAGTCAAGCAAGGGTGTGTTCCCACGCTTGCCCCCACCCTGTTCAGTCTCATGTTTTCAGCCATGCTGACAGATGCCTTCAGAGACGCTGACGTAGGCATAGGCATCAGGTACCGCACAGATGGCTCACTCTTCAACCTCAGGAGGCTTCAAGCTAAAACCAAGGTGAGGACAGACACCGTCAACGACTTCCTGTTTGCTGATGACTGCGCTCTCAACGCTGCCTCCGAAGCTGACATGCAACACAGCGTCGACAGGTTCTCTGCTGCCTGTGACAACTTTGGCCTCACAATCAGCACAAAGAAGACTGAGGTGATGCACCAGCCAGCTCCAGGAAAGCCTTACGTTGAACCAAACATCTTCATCAACGGGCAACGACTGAACGCGGTGGACAAGTTCACATACCTGTACATTCTCTCGCACAGTTGTCAGCGACGACGAGGTGAATGCCAGACTCGCCTAAGCCAGCGCTGCCTTCGGCAGACTCCATAAGAACGTTTGGAACAGGAGAGGCATCACCCTGGAGACGAAGCTCAAAGTATACAAGGCCATAGTTCTCACCACACTGCTCTATGGATGTGAATCATGGACGGTCTACAAACACCTCGCCTGAACCACTTCCACACCACCAGCCTCAGAAAACTTCTCGGCATAAAGTGGCAAGAGAAGATCCCTGACACAGAGGTGCTCACTCGTGCAAACTTGCCCAGCATCTACACCATCTTGATGCAGGCCCAGGTCCGCTGGGCAGGCCATGTAGTTCGCATTCCAGACCACCGGCTCCCCAAGAAACTGCTGTACGGCGAGCTCCAACATGGCAAGCGCTCCCATGGAAGCCAAAAGAAGCGCTTCAAAGATACTCTGAAAGCTTCTCTGAAGGCCTTCAACATCAGCCACGACACATGGGAGCTGAATGCAATGGACAGACCAAAGTGGCGTTCAGCTGTCCACAAAGGCGCCAAATCCTGTGCGGCCAACAGAATCGCTGCAGCAGAGCAACGCAGACAGGCCAGGAAAAGCAGTGCCAGCAAGTTCCCGACAGCCGCCACCATCCCCTGTCCACACTGCGTCAGAACCTTCCGGGCGCAGATTGGCCTGACCAGTCATCTGCGCACCCACAGAGCCCATCCCACCCACCCCCAGGATGACTAGATGGTCCTCGTCGATCCCGACGGACGAACCACACATTTCACAATTTAATGTCTGCTTAGACCTCATTCCGATATCTCAATGAATATCCATTTCCAGGAACCACTGCCGACCAAGTTCACAAACCTGCTTTCAAAATCCTAAAATCAAGGAAAGCAAGTAGTGGAACTCGAACTTAGCACAGTTTAGAATAGCTGATTTGATTGGATATGTTAAATGAATTGTGCATAACCAGTGCTAGAAGAATTTAAGAAAGCATATTGGTGACAGATCAGAACCTCAGTTTTGACAGGAATCTCCAAAATAGTGTCGTTTGCTTTGATTGTAGGATATTTTGACGTGAGTCTATTCGTGAACGATGCTGCACAGTCACTGAAGGCTCTCAAAAGGGTGTGTTTGTATGTGGTGTGGGAGGTGTGTGTGTTTATATATGCGTGCGCGCGCGCACGCGCGCGTGTGTGTGTGTATGTGTTTGTGTGAGTGTGTGTGTGTAATCAAAACCAACAATACAATAGTCTGGTGCGATGTTCCAATTATATGTTATGTCTATTGTAATGAGTTCAAGACCGGCTTCTGTTTTAATTGTCTACATGTACCCAAACCCATCGTTCGCAATTAGACTTGCCCATTCTCATTTACCGTCAGAGACCCATGCTATTTCAACCGTTGAAAAAACGTTGAAAAAGTAGGAGTAGACGAACTTTTCCTGGTGCAACCAATCGGAGAAAGCCTTTAAAAGCAGGAGCTACTTTTGACGATCACACAACCTGTTGTCTGTACAATACACATGCTGAGCATCAGTCGCGATTAGGCCTACCTACCCTATTCCTTGAGCCACACACTGCATGTACAGTCGAGTCGTGTGATTACGGTGAACGATGCTCTGGTTGGCCAACACCGTTTAGGCAGAAAAAGACTGTTGCGTTTGCTCTGGGCAAAAGAAGCAAAAGAAGCCAGGGACATATACGGTTCAGCTGGGCTGAAGACCTGACGACTTGAGGAAAGGATTTATGAAGGCACTTTCTGAAGAGAAGACAGTGGAAGGAGACACTTTTTTTTTTCTAGAAGACTGCGACGGGATTCAAGAACTTAGAAGACGAGCAGACCGTGGCTACAGTGGAAGGCTGCAACGTGGGGACTGTGGCAGAGGACTGCAACACTAGATTCTACGGGACAACGCGCCGCAAAGTTGGCGCCACGAGTCGGAGGCGGAAGACAGCGCAGCGCTCTTTGAGGGGCCGTATTCAAGACAGACTTCATTTTGCCTTAAGGCAAGTTACCTTTGACATGGCAGGGACCAACGGGTTAACTTAACTTCGTATTCAAGACAGCACGGTGCACTCAGGCAGCTAACCCAGTGTCCATAAAACACTAGAGAGGCCAGGCCTTCAAGACTCCAAGCTTTTTATGTACTGAGTATAAGTTCAAAATGTAATGTTTAAGATGAGAAAGATCAGTTTAAAGCAAATTAAGTCCCCTAGCATTAATTACAGAATAATTTCCCTTTTTTACTATCTGCACCAAAACGTTTGCAAAATAAATAAAACTTCCATGCTTAGCAAAAGAAGTTCCTGTTTAAACCAAAAAAAATGATAATAATGACTGCTCTTGTTGTTGGGTCAGAATATCAGATCAAAGTGCCAAGTTTAGAGAATACAAAAAATCTAAATATAACAGTAAATGCAGTTTGTATATAATTAGGCTTCATTTAAAAAAAAAAAATTTGTGCCCATCCCAGAGGTGCAATATTGTTTTAAACAAGATGACTGGAAAGAACTGAATTTGTTCTATTTTTATGCCTAATTTGGTGTCAACTGACAAAGTATTTGCAGAGAAAACGTCAATGTTAAAGTTTACCACGGACACACAGACACACAGACACAGACGCACACACAGACAACCGAACACCGGGTTAAAACATAGACACTTTGTTTACACAAGTGATTCCCTTCTGCGCACAATGTTCTTTTTACTTCTCACTGCACTGCAGTCCAGAGCATTATGCAGAGAGTTAGCAAAACCCAGGCTATCCACAAAGCACGCCTGTCCCCCCCCCCCCCCTGCACCCCCCCCCCCTCCCCACCAAACAACGCTACAAAAGTACCCGCCTTATTTACTTCTGCTTTGTGGGCAGTCAACCTTGGCAGGTAGGAAGGGCAAATTTAGGTTTGGGGACCCGCGGGTAGACTGGACACTGCTTACCTTCGGGCAGCTTGCCTTGCTTTGGGTAGATTTGCCTGCAGGTATCCATTTACCTGCCGGCACGATGGTCTCTTGAACACGGCCCGAGGTCTGCAGCACAGCAACATAGTAAGTCAGGTCTTCGTTCATGTGGCTCACTGTTCATTGTTGTGTGTTGTGTTTTTGTGTTTTAGTGTTTATAAAGCACGCAGGGATTTGGGAAGAGATCCGGATGTAAACTGTAAATTTATGTTTGGTCTTGGTGTGTGGAATGAGAGGTGAGTGAGTGCGGAAACGAGAAGGATCTTTATCTGTCTTATTTTTTGGTTCGTTCCGTATTCCGTTCTGTGTTAGAGTGGCCAGTATGCTATCATTCGGATGAGACGATGAACCAAAGGCCAATGCGCAGCATACTCTTGGCGCACGTAAAAGAACATATATATAACAACAAAAGGGTTGTCCCTCTTAAAACTGCTGTAGAAAATTTCACTTTAATCGAAAATCATATATATTTCCAGAGAAAAAACGGTAGCACCGCACTGTGGCATTGCGCTTTGCCCGAGGTGAGCAGCCCGAATTTCACGCAAAGAAATCTGTTTTGAAAGTGCTACAATATAATAGGGGACAGAGGAGACCGTGCACTGCTTTCGCATCGTTTTGGTGGTATTCTGTCGTGCGTCCACAGCCACAAACTCGCTAGCTCTGTCGCAGTCTCAGTATTACCAGTCCATCCACATTTCCCCCTCTTTTTGTCTGAAAGTATTTGTTTTACTACCAAAGTAGATTTTGCTACAAAATGTTACCAGGGGCAGCCCTCATGTTGCCATTGGTTCTTTTACGTGCACTAAGTGCATGCTGCACACGGTTTATCGTCTCATCCGAAAGACTATCACCAAACCACCACTCAAGGTCTAATGGAGTGGAGTGGGTTGAGACGTGAGTAAAAAAAAAAAAAAGGTCTGTGTGTCGGACTGGAACCCCGTGGACCCTAACTTCTTAGTCGGGCGTATAACTACTAGGCTACCGATCCATTGCCCCCAGTGTCGTCACGAGGCCAGCTACTACCGGTGGAAAACTCCGACACGAATTCACCTCGGTCCTAGAATTGAAGGTGTAGTCGAACCTATGGAACCTTGGAAGAATTTATTTTATTGTGAGGATGGAGGTAAGGACGATGGTGTTACGGAGATCCGTTGAGGCTTGAGACCATTGGACAGGGCTTGTTCATAACATGAGCCAAGGAGGCCAGAGAGAGGAAAGCACCCACCTTTGTTAACCGCGAAATCTGAGCAATGCTCCGAAAGACGCATCCTTGTGAGGATGACGGTCGTCTATGTGGTCCCGTCCCAGTATTCCAAATTTAACTCCACAGAACACTCAACTGGGACCCAGCCGGGCCGAAGAACTCCACAATGGGAGAGGTTCAAGCCCAGCTCCCCTGAGTAGTTATAGTGACGCAAACCACTTCACCACAGCGGTTTTTCACCTCTTGACTGCTGATGTTTGAAATTAAATCAATGCGGCACGAATTTGAAATACAAAAACTACTTCTAGTGTGCTTTTAAGTGGTGTACGATTTTACTGAACAAAAGTTATGCATCTCCACGAATAGTGACTGGCATGCTAACTTGTAACCTCACTATTACCTCAGGCATCAGCTCTTCACTGACGAGCATACTCGTCAGAAGTCTAGGGGTTAAAGATGAACAACCATCGAAACGCTGATACCGCACCGTGCCTTGTTGTAGATCTGATACAATTCTATTTATCAGAAGCTATTAAACATTTTCATATAGTTTGATTGATTAGGTTGAATTATATGAATCCAGTAACAAATTTTAACTGCGGATCTACAACTATGCATATCAGGAACAATTGGAATCTTCATACGGGATTTATTAGCTTTAACTGACATCAGTCCACGTTACACCCAATAAAATAAATTGGCGCAATGTGCATGGAAGCAATGAAAGAGAGGCAGTTTTGTGTACGTGTTATGGATGAAAAGGGACCCCCCCCAGCCCCCGCAATTACATAAAAATGTGCATAGACTTACGGACGAACAGACAACCCTATATATATATATATATATGTGTGTGTGTGTGTGTATGTGTGTGTGTATGTATGTATGTAGCCAATCGCTTAGCTTCATCCTGCTTCAGACAGCACTCTTAGGCTTCAGATAATGATTCACGCACAAGCTGTATTAGCAGACGACAGTTTTCGCAACTAACCCGTGCGCAGAAAATGTGTGACGTCACTCCCAGTTTGAACGCCAAGCGGCTTACATCATTTTGTTCTCGCCAGACTGCCTACTCCTCGACCAGCATCACGGTATGCTATTGGCTGAGCTGGAATCTGTGTTTCTGGTCCACCGTATTTAATTAATATATCTTTTGTCAGATCAGTAAACTACAAGTATTATATACTGGCAGAATCGTCGCAATTCCATCTTTAAGTGTATTCCATTTATGTTGGCCTACTGATTTAACGCAGTTTGTAATTTTCAGCGATGAGCTCGTTAAAACTGACCCTGTTCAGGTGACTTAAATTAAGATTATAAATTAATCTTAAATAATCAACACTTCATTTTATACTCATTAGAAAGTAGGAGTTAAGCTCTTTCGTTTGCAACATATCCGACGTAAATCAGTTCAGGAATCATTTAGAAATTTGTCACTGAACACCTTGTAAGAAACACAGTTGTTGGCAGATTTGGCCAGATCAGTGCCAATCTGCTTCACAGCCCACGCGATTGTCTTTGTAGTCTGCTTAACTTGCATAAATTGGCACAGTGAGTAATGAGTGGTCACTTCATACCTGGTCAGTCATCTGACCAGAGCTACTCTCTCTCTCTCTCTCTCTTGCTGCGTCGCAAGCAGTGTGTGAGTGTGTGTCGTGTGTGTTCTCACAACGGCTGACACCTCGCTACGTATTGCTGCACTGTCTTCTCTTCTAGTCTTCTTCTGTTCTTCTCCTTTAGTTTATGTCTTCTTCTCATCTCATATCTATTGTAAATAAAACAATAGAAAAACCCATTTGTGACTGGCCTCTATATGTTCCTGGCCTGTGCACGGGAATTCTTATCTATCCTTTTATCATATAAATCATTTAGTTAGTTTTTTTGTACCATCCATACCCTATTGGAACCACTCGGTTCCAGTAACACGGCTACAAAAGTGGCCAGCTGGCCTGTGCGCGGGAATTCTTGACTATCCTTTAATACAGTAAATCATCATATATAGTTAAGTCTTTTGTGCCGTACCCTTGAATAACCACTCGGTTTGGCTACAAAAGTGGCGTCGCCGACAGGATAGAGATCCATCATAAGATTGATCGAAAATTATCCCCTTTAATGTTTCAATTCTTTTATCAAAATTCAATCCATCCCTAAACCACAGCCCTTTACCACCAAGTTGTACTTTGTTACAACTTGGCGCTGTGAGCAAGGATGTGCTATTCTTTAAATATCTTTTAATAAATCACAGCTCCTAGCCAAGCTTACTTTATCACATACTTGGCCCTGTGAGCTAGGATCATACAAGGACAAGAGGTTACACTAACAGTCACATAGGGATAGTTCTAACATAAGAGAAGAGAGAAGACAGTGCAGCAGGTACATCAAGTCCACGAAAAGAAACGTCGCCCACATTAAGATGGCTTCAACCGACTTCCTGCTCAAACTCCCGACGCTATCTGGTGAGGAAAGCGGCAGTGAGATCAACGACTTCATCAGCGAGGCCAGACTGATTCTCCAGCTACAGCCCCTGGATGACGCAGCAGCCTCTCTCTGGCTGATCTCAGCCCTTGCCGGCAGAGTTTGCCAGGAGATCGTCAGGCTGCCAACAACAGAAGTGGACACCCCAGCCAAGTTCCTTGTAGTTCTTGAGGAGAACTGGGGAGATCAGTAAGATACCACAGACCTTGCCACTGCGTTCTTCAACAGACAGCAGCAGCCCAAGGAGATGGTGACCGACTATGCATAACATCTTTGGTACCTGTGGACCAAAGTCAACAAGCCTGAAGATGGAGTGATGCAGGTGCCAGCAACCATACTCCGCGACGCTTTCGCCAGAGGCCTTCAGCCAGCTGTCAGGCGCTTCATCCGCAACCACCCTGACAAGCAACGCTACCTGAGGGCCAGGCGACAGAAGGCTGACCACCAGCTGCCAGTTCCAGCCCACAACCAGTGTGTTCCTACCACACACACTGGGCAACCTGGGCTGCTGCCAGCTACTCCAGCTCCAAACCAGTGACGCAGGAGACGCTGACGTAGATGGAGGCACCACAGCACCACACCTGATGCTGTCGTCCCACAGATGTCCCCACCTGTAGTCAGCCCCACGCAGCAGAGGCGCCACCAACAACCACCAGACACGCCAACTCACCCGGTCCCACTGCACCACAAGAACAGTAAGTCATCAGACTCTGACACTGACAGTGACAGTGGTGTGTGGCTGACCAGGCCCATGCCGCGACCGAGGACATCAACCCTGCAAGCTGCACCAGAGCTGCCTCCACTACTACCAGCTCCCACCCCTAGGCGATCCACACGCCTGGCATCCAGGGCACCACTGACTGTGTGAGGAGACTGATGATGAATATTTTGCAAACAAAGACTGGTGATGATAAAAATATTTATAAGCCAGGACAGTGACACTGCAGCAAGAACCATCATGATGCCAATACTCGTGTTTCATGTTGTTTTATTCTTGCTAAGCCAAAACAGTGCTATTATGTTATCTTTCATATCATTTCTGTTTATGCTGTAAGTACTAGTGTGTAGAATGTGTTGATTTGTAAATTGTATTGTTCGACACAGTGCTTGTGTTCATATGAGTATATTCAGTTATTGCTTTGACATGTTAGTCACAGCTCGGCTATGATATGTCGTCATATGCTTGGAGCAGTGCTCCATTTGTCTCTGGACACTGATAGTTTGTTCTAGAATAGTCTAGTGAGTGCATATGACGCGTTCTTTCTCATTTGCTGTCACTGATGAAGGTTAGTGTTTCACTGATTCTCAGTACTCTAAGATGTGTGTAGTATTCTGTCATGATTACAAGATAGTGTTGGATTAATATCAGTTATTGGTTAAAACCACCTGATATGTATCAGTCTGTTAATTGTAATTTAGTTATCATGCCCTCTCCTATACGGCTTACTCCAGTATAGTGCTACATGATAAACTGATTTATTTGAGTCACTTTGACACAGTATAAGCTTTACCTAATCTATACTGTCAGTGTACTTTCACTAAATCAGCATAGCTTCAATCACTTTAACTGCACTATTTAAATGTATTAGAAATGTCATTTGATGTCAGTGATTGGTCTTCACACATATGCATTACCAAGTGGTAGTCTTTTCATGTAATATGTATACATATGCTTACTATTCACTTGTGCCGACATGTGCTAATGACATTTGTTTGTGTCATTCCAGGCACTGTTTTCTCTTCTTAGTCTTCTCTTCTTAGTCTTCTCTTAGGTCTTCTCTTTTAGTCTTCTTTTGTTCTTCTCCTTTAGTTTATGTCTTCTCTTCTTAGTCTTCTTCTTCTATTCTCTTCTCTTTTTATATCTTCTTCTCTTTATATTTCTTCTCTTTTATATCTTCTCTCCATAACTATTGTAAATAAAACAATAGAAAAAACCCATTTGTGACTGGCCTCTATATGTTCCTGGCCTTTGCGCGGGAATTCTTGTCTATGCTTTAATACAGTAAATCATCATTTAGTTAGTTCTTTTGTACCGTACCCTTGAATAACCACTCGGTCGGCTACATGTATATATATATATATATATTTCAATTTTTAGTACACACACACACACACACACACACACACACACATATATATATATATATATATATACATATATATATGAGAGATTTTTATGTACCTAGGCACAAATTCCGTTATTCCTTTATCTGTCTTATCTGTTTGTGCATCCGACTCTGGTTTTCATATTCTCTCAATATTATTCGTTTCTTCCTATTTCTTTCCCGGTTTTCATTTTAAAATTCTGGCCTAATCATTTGTTTCTGCACCATGCCATGCATGTTTTGCAGATTGCCTTCAGAACTGTTTTCTCCTTGATCCGAAGACAGCACAGCTACAATGCAGACTCTCAGACTCCCACAGAGCTGGAATGTGAAAGGACACCTGTTAACTGTTCTGCCATACACCACGTTGACATCGTCGGTGTCTTTCGCTTTTTCCTGCACACAGGTATCTCGCAGTGTGAGCTGCGCAGCTCTGTTTCCAGCATTCATCAAGAGGAAACAGCCGCGCCGCGAGCCCAATCCCTTTGCTCAGAGAGCGTGGGGCATCAGCAGGAGCAGCAGCACCTGCAGCCAGCATCTTGGTGTGAAGAGCACGTGGAATCATGATGACACGTCTGTGTGCGCGCGAGGTGTGAGAGTGAGTACCTCTTTATTTCCTTAGTTCTCTTATTTGCCCCCCCCCCCCTTTTTTATCACGCCATCTCAGTGGCATCAACTTTTACAGTTGTCATCCTGATTTCTCCCCCTCCCAGACTTTGTCTTAGTTCTAATGCCAGCTATCCACAGGGAGCTTGTCAACAGTAGGTCGCCATGCTAACCAACAGAGATCATGGACTGCTTCTGAGACTCTTTGGTAGTATTCGCTGGTATCCATTGTGACTTGCCATTTAATTAACTGTCATTAAAGCAAGGAGCAGACTGAATTTCTTTCAGATAACAGGTAAGCAATCATAGCAAGGACACCCAAACTATGCTACATCTAGCCATTTATTTTGTACAATCAAAATTCTTACAGACAAGAGGTTTATTTCTCCGCACCAAGAGTACTCTCGAACAGATAACAAAACTTTGACAGTGAGACCATTCAGTTAGCATATGGTGTTCCTGTGCATATTAACACACTGGAGATAACTTCTTGCCACTCAGCATAGAAGAATAACAGTCTCAGAATCAGTTTATCAGTGCCAAAGATGAGCGAATGCCAAATTCCAAGAATTTCTTCTCATGGGGCTCAAGCCCCATCTGGTGCAACTGACGGGCTTGCGAAACTGATGGTGGCGACTATACTCAAAGAGCACACACACACACACACACACATAGAGTATTTTTTCTTCTGTTTATCGCCATGTTATCTGTCATTTATCTGTGTAACATTGCAAAACATCAATAATTATCTTCTTTTTTTTTAATAGAATGTTTAAAGTTATTTTATATCCCACACAGAAACCGTTAAGCAAACTCTGTTGCTTCCAGTAAAGAACACACACGATAATCACATACTTCTTTAGTCATTTATTCATTCATTCATGGACAAAATGTTTGTTTCGAATTTAAACAGCCAACTGCCCTAATGTTATGCATTCAAATGAATGCAACATAGGACTCATCTGACAGATTCTCCATTTCTTCGTACATTCACTCTTTTATTGATTTCATTTGTTTCTTGTACAAGCCACTGCCCAAGCTGCCAGTGCCCGAGGTGAAGGACACGATGAACAAATACCTGACTGTGCTCAGCACTGTCATCAGCCCGCACGAGTTGCACGTGACCAAACAGCATGTGCAACAGTTCATGACCCCTGGGGGCTGGGGAGATAAACTGCAGTACTATCTGCTGCAACGACGGAGTGAAACAGACAACTGGGTAAGTGTGTGTGTGTGTGTGTGTGTGTGCGCGTGCATGTATGCGTTTACGTGTGTGCGTGCGTGCGTGTGCGCACGGGAACATCTTAGAGCGCAAATTACCTCAATGAAAAAGTCGACAGCCTTCATACGTCTGTGTTCCACAGCTTCATCTGTTGTGATCCTGAAGAGCGATATCTACCAGGAACGTTGCTATCACTGTGTTAGGAACTACTGTATTTTGCATTGTTTTCTTACTTCAGGCCCTTGACTGGTGGCTGGATGACATGTATCTTAAACCTCGCAATCCGCTGCATGTGAATGTCAACACAGCATCGTTCATGACCAAAAAACACTTCACAAATCGAGAACAGCAGTTGCGGTAAGAGAGAGAGAGAGAGAGAGAGAGAGAGAGAGAGTGTGTGTGTGTGTGTGTGTGCGTGTGTGCATGCGTGTGCATGTGTGTGTCTGTGCAGAATATACAGACAATAGTCCTTTTGAGGAAGTAGCTGTGTTTGTTCCAAAGTACCTATTTGCTAGCTGAATGGGTAGCATGAGCAGCATTGACTTGAAGTTGTGTACCTTGTGTATGGAGAGTTACTTCTCTTTGTTTAATCATTTAATCTCCTAGCCTCATTATTCTTTCATGTCAAGTCAAATAACCACCGAGGCAACCATGTATTTGTTCTGTATTGTCCGTATATTCTGTTTAGCATATTCAGGATTAAAAGGATTAATGAAAAAGACTAAGCTGTAAACGGTTTCCCACTGACTGGAGAAACCATTGATAATACAGATCTCACTTTGCTGTTGGCCCAAATGTAAACTTATGTCAATCTGTGATATAAGCCGAGTGTCGGGCGCAATAGCCGAGTGTTTAAAGCGTTGGACTTTCAATCTGAGGGTCCCTGGTTGGAATCTCAGTAACGGCGCCTGATGGAGATTTTTCCGATCTCCCAGATCAACATATGTGCAGACCTGCTTGTGCCTGAACCCCTACTTCGTGTGTATACGCTAGCAGAAGATCAAATACGCACCCAGAAGATCCTCTAATCCATGTCAGTGTTTAGTGGGTTATGGAAACAAGAACATACCCAGCATGCAAACCCCCGAAAACGGAGTATGGCTGCCTACATGGCGGGGTAATAGCGGTCATGCGCGTACAAGCCCATACGAGTGAACGTGGGAGCCACAGCCCACGAACGAAGTAGAGGAAGAAGAAACTAACAGTTATCCGGATTCAGTTTGTGCATGGTATGCCGAACATGGACTGGTCATTAATCACCCACTCACTCAATCAATCAGCCAATTGAACAATCATTTAGGCAACCAAATAACCAGTTAATCAATCAACATATGTGAGTTTTTGTTACTGAATGTCCATGTTCCAGACACGCCTCCAAGATGATAGGCGCAGTGCTGGACTACAAATCCTTGATAGACAGGTGAGGAAATGGACAGGTGAGCTGAGTGACAGCTGAGTTAAAGGGTCAATGATGGGCGGGTGCATCGGGGTTGTCAGTTACCTGTCACACTCATAACAATGGCAGCTCTAACTTAAAAAGATAACAAGGACGACGGTGACGATGATGACGAGGATGATGACGGCGACACCACCAGCACCAAACTACCACCATCACCACCATCAAACCACCACCACCGAAACACGGCCATCACCACCACCACAATTACCAACACCACCAAAAATATGATAATCATGCTGCTGATGATGCCAAAGAATCAACGAATATGTGCACTGTAGGAGTGATGATAAGATGAACATTAATTTTGTATTCTTCAATATCGGAAGCCAAGAGACTTTCTCTCCGTCATTCGTACGGACTACAGGCCTGTGCTGTCATCTGAACGCAAATGCCCTACCAGCTGTTACTTGTGGCAGACATGAGAATTTTGTTTTGGACAGCTGCTTACTAGAGGAACCGGGGGACAGAAGGGAGGATGAGGGTGAATGAGAGAACATAGGCTTAATTAAAAATTTGTTATAGTTACAGTTTGAGCTTTTTATTGTTACACCTTTATTGTCCTTTTCTTGTTTTGTAATAAGGTTTTGTTTAATACCAGTCAGCGTGGAGAAACATGAATCTGAAAAAAACACAGACGCATTGGCGAAGTGGTTAGCGTCGCGTGCTGGTGAAGCACGCGTGTTATCGCCCCTCGGAGGCAGAATGTTTTCGCCCCTTGTCCAGTTTAAACCAGGAGTTGCATGTGCTATAGGCTCGATAGGAAGACTGGAACCACACAGAAAAAAAGACGCCCATGTTGCTTGAATTTCTCGATCTAACACTGCAGGTGTTTGTGTCACTCGCACCTGGTTGACGCAGATATACAGTAAGAAAGGAAGCGAAGGAAACAGCCTTACCACGTAGTTCCAAACCTGAATGGACCCCCAAAGCACCACCACCACCACCACCACCACCACCACCACCATCATCACCACCACCACCACCATCAACATCATCATTCATCAACGATTGAAAAAAAATTGTAGCCGTTCATGCACTGCACAGGTGATAATTTCATGCTTGTGGCGGATACCTGCCAAAGTCATCAGTGTCGGGAGGTTCTTTGGGGACTGTCGCTGGAGGGATGTGGTGGCACTCCAAACCCCCGGGGAGACGCTCACTCAGTCTGGCTCCGCGAGTAAGCTATCATTGTCATCAAAAGGCTACCGGGGTATAGAAGCTGGTGCCCTGCGTGCGTTGATCAGAAATAGGTACTGCTGAACACCACTAATGTCACTCATCAGCAGTGCAGGGGTATCCTCTGGTGGTTTGGCCTTCTGGCTGTCAGTGGAAAATGCTAGCACCGGGACTGCGGCAGACGACCCTGGGTGTGGCTGGGTATGGAGAACCAGGAATGAGGGGCATGTGGATAACGCCACTGGCACTGATGTCAGGAAAACGAAAAGCAAAGAATACACACAGTCACAGACACACAGACACAGACACGCTCACGCACGCACGCACGCACGCACAGACAGACAGACAGACAGACAGACAGACAGACACACACACACACACACACACACACACACACACACACACACACAGATGATCGGCACGTTTTTAACACAGGCTATGTGTCGCATCATTCTCTCAGTGGCACGATCCCCGTGGACACGTTGAAGGACTCGCGGCCCCTGTGCATGCAGCAGAGCTACAACATCTTCTCCAGCTACAGGAGACCCGGCATCCCCTCTGACCAGCTGATCACCAGCCTGGGAACACAGAGACCGGCCTTCATCGTTGTGGCTTGTAGGGAGCAGGTAATGAGAACAACAGAATCAAACACAACCATACCAGAACATCTACAATCATTGTTCTTCGTTCGTGGGCTGCGACTCCCACGTTCACTCGTATGTACACGAATGGGCTTGAACGTGTATGACCGTTTTTACCCCGCCATGTAGGAAGCTACACTCCGTTTTCGGGTGTGTGCATGCTGGGTATATTCTTGTTTCCATAACCCACCGAACGCTGACATGGATTTTAGGATCTTTTAACGTGCGTATTTGATCTTCTTTTGCGTATACACACGAAGGCGGTTCAGAAACAAGCATGTCTGCGATTATATCAACAACCATCTGCCTGAAGGTCTAGTCATCAGCCCCATCCACATGTAATATGCGGCTTCTGTTCAAACGTGTGTGTGTGTGTGTGTGTGTGTGTGTGTGTGTGTGAGAGAGTGCGTGCGTACGTGTGTGTGTGTGTGTGTGTGTGTGTGTGTGTGTGTGAGTATGCACAAGTTTTTATCTTGATATGCACTTGTATGTATCCTAATTTTTACTGTAACTGTGTTTTGTGTGTGATTTTTTATTTATGTTCGTACCTTGTTATGTACTACCCCCACCCCCACGCTCCCGCCAATATTCCTTGTGACCCCGGTACACTTTGTAATAAAGACATATTCTATTCTATTCTATATATTGATCCTATACTCTCCAGGCGCTGTTACCGAGATTCGAACCCGGGACCCTCAGATTGAAAGTCCAGCGCTTTAACCACAATGCTATTGCACCCGTCATCTACAATCCAATTACAGGAGGTTGGCCAGACAGTTTTAGCGGGGCACAATGCACTTTTTTTAATCGTTTATTTATCAGTTTTTGTTAATTTAATTATTTTTTCATCAGTTATCTACTTAAATGGTTGGTAGCCTATCTGGTATAAGGGCTGGCTTGCTGAATGGTTAATTGATTATATGCTACTCATTATTGTGTACACGTGTTTATTGATTGCTTGTGTGATTATCTGACTGGGCTTGTTGACTGACTGACTGACTGACTGACTGACAAGTTGATTGGGGTTAAGTAAACGATCGAGTGACCAGTGGATTACACCCAGTGTGCCGTGTTGCAGTTTTACAGAGTGGACGTGGAGCAGGACGGCGTGACGCTCAGTGAGGGAGAGCTGTTCTCACAGCTGTGCAAAGTGGTGTCAGCAGCAGATCGCCACGCGGCCGGGTCACCTCCGGTGGGGGTCCTCACGGCGGTCGACCGGTCAGCGTGGGCTGAAGCCAGGGAAAGACTGATCGCTGGTCGGTATCGGTGGCCTGCTGTAGTTAGGCTGTTTTTGATAGGACTTCTAGCGTCTTCTGTTGTTTTATTGATATGAATCTACTCATGTAGGTTTCTTTATTATTTCTTTTCCTATTTTTCTTTCTGGTGATCTTATCAGTAAGCGTGAATACGGTTTCCTGTATTTTTCAGTTTTAAAGTGCATATGTTTTTGATTTAATCATCATCGTTTTGGTGGTGGCAGTGGCGTTGGTGATCATGATAATGGTGATGACAGAATAGAACAGAATAGAATCTGTTTTTATTACCAAGTGTACCGGGGTCTTTAAGAATATTGGGAGATATTACAACAAAGGTAAAACATGAATCGAAAATCATATATACACAGTAGGATTTTGTGACACACCTGCAAATGCATAACTGTGCAAGCACATGTGCCCGCTATCACACACATGCACACACACACACACACACACACACACACACACACACACACACACGGTCACACATACATGCATGCACACACACTCACTTACTCATTCACCCAAAGCATGTAAACGCGCGTTCTCATTCTAATATTATACGCTACACATTACATACGGACGGGGTTGATGACAATAAAATGGCTGCTGATTGCACTCATCTTTTTTTACACTGCACAGTTCTATTTTATACACCTTGGGCTGGTTCGAGAGACTACTTTGGGAAAGAAACTGTAGGCGAAGCGATTGAATTTGGTCCTAAAAACTGACGATCCGAGGGAGCATCTCAAAAATCCTCAAAGCTGGATGGGATTCATCCTAATTGAAATCGCTTTTCTGAATAGTCGCGTATGGTATATAACATTAAGACCCGATCCGATAACCTGGTGGCAGTTTTTACAATTTTGTTTTAGAGCTGTGATTTCGGGATTAGAAATATTTCCATAACAATCAGTAATAGCGATGATTAATGCAATATAAAGCTCTGTGAAAGTGTACCACGATTTTTAAGGCGCCGTAGAAAGTATAGGTGCTATTGTGCTTTCTCGACAATTTTTTTTTCCGTATTTTTCTCCCATTCAGATTATTAGAAAGATCAGTCCGAGAGTGGTTTTTTTTTTTTTTTTTTTTTTTGTTGCTGCCCCATCATCTGCACCATTTCAGTGGCATTACTCACACGCCGCTCATTTAGATTCCCCCATACACGACCACACCCGGGTTCGTCTGTCACAGTTCCATCGACAGCAGTCCGCAGGGACCCATCGATGTTAAGTCGGCAGGAGCCCACACACTAGAGGAGACCCTGCACTGCTGCTGAGTCACTTCGGTGGTGTTCAGTGGTGCCTGTTCTGATTCAACGTACTTAGGACACCACCTACTAAGCCCCCTACTAACGACAATAATAGCTTAGTCGGAGAGCCAGACTGAGTGAGCGTCCCTCCCAGAGTGGAGACCGCCTCCACGTCCCTCAAACAACAGCCCCCCATGAATCTGCCGACACTGAAGACATTGACAGAAGTGGAGGGGCATCGAAACTGAGGTCATCATGAGAGCAGGGCATGAAAGGCCACAGACTTTGAGACTGTTTCGTTTATATTGATGATGATGAAGGAGGAGGAGGATGGCGATGAGGTTGTTGCTATGGAGGTCCATTTTGGTTTGGGACTGCGTGACAAGGCTGAACTCTACGCTTCCTGTCATAATGATATGCCTGCGTTAACCAGGCCCGAGAGATACAGACACTTGCAGTGTTCGTCAGACGCATCCTTGAAGTGGATGACACTGGACTGTGTGGTCCCAGTCTCCCCATTAAAGCTCTCAGCACACTCAACTCTGGGTAGGAGCCGGCCAGGGGCCGAAAAACCCACTTCTGCTGGGATTCGAGCCCGCGTCCTCCCAGCCGTCAGTCCGTGACGCTAACCACTTCGCCACAGCGGCTGGTCAGTCTGAGAAATTTAATTTCACTGATCTCAACTTGGTTTTTATGACAAAAGGTTTGAGGCCAGACGTGGTCTTACTTAAGTCTAAAATCAGTTCTTTTATTTTTGATCTGTTGAGTTCTAAGTTTTTTAGGTTTTTTTTAATCACACTGACAAATTTCAGGATTTCTTCCTTGATATGATAGTAGAATGCTGCTGCTGCTGCTGATAATGTTGATGAGTTATGAACAAGATGGAAGGGAGAAGGAGGATCAAAATAAGAAGAAAATATGAGATGGATGGCAATGTCGTGATGGGCAATGATGAACACAACATGAAGTATGCAGCCAACCGGTGTTCACGTTTACTCTTTTCATCACACCAGAGCCAGGGAACCTTCAGAACCTGGAAGCTCTGGAGAACTGCCTGGTGGTGGTGTGCCTGGACAAACCCTCCAGAGGGTCAGTCTCCTCCAGGTCCTCTTCTGGGGCACCGGATGGTGAGGGTGAACACAGGGAAGTCGTCAGTCAGGCCTATTACGGGATCCACGGGGACGGCACAGCTTTTAACTCGTGCAATCGTTGGTTTGACAAAACTGTGCAGGTCCGTTTCGTTGTTTTCATGTCCTTTTCCCAAAACACTGTGTCTGCCTTTGTCTGTCTGTGTGTTTGTTCCTCTGTGTGTGTGTGTGTGTGTGTGTGTGTGTGTGTGTGTGTGTGTGTGTGTGCGCGCGCGCGCGAGCGAGCGTGCATGTGCTTTTTTGTTATTTCGTCAAACGTCTTTTCATTACACATTAGGCGAGGATAAGAAAGAGCCAATCCACAAGGGATGAAAAATATGTTCTACGTGCTTGTGTAGCGGGGTTTACTGCATGTGCAAAAGGTTTACTGGATCTGACCGTGTTGGTGCGCATGCGAATTCCTGGAGCTGGTGGTGAAGGGATGCAGATGTTTTCGTTTTTCTGTCAGCCATACAGCACATGTGTAAAAAGATTCTCTCTCTCTCTCTCTCTCTCTCTCTCTCTCTCTCTCTCCATCATGTTTATAGTACTGTGTACAGTAGACCCTATGTAGGGTGGGGACTGGATGTGAACAAGCACAGCAGTGTTCAATTATCCTCGTAAATAATGTTTGTCTTGCTCTGTCTGTATGCGTCTGGCTGCCTTTCTGTAGCTGTCCAATGTTTCAAACCAGGAGTTTGTCTTCGGGGACTGTGTTGACTGGAAAAAGCAGTGGCGGTAAAGGCCAAGACCGAAGAGATGTTATGAGTATTAGTCATTAAAGAAAGCCCTACTTTTGTCCTTGGCAGATGCTGGTGTCGGAGGACGGAATGCAGGCAATAAACGCTGAGCACTCTGTGGCAGAAGCTGGTGCCGTGGCGGCTTTCCTCGTACACATGCAGGATTACTGGTAAGATACCATGGCATGGCAGTAGGGTTGACACCCTGTGGAAACTGCTATCAGAGAGAGGGTCAATGAGGGAGAGGGAGAAAGAGGGGGAGAGAGAGAGATAGGAACAAAGACAAGAACAAGATCAAGATGTCAAGCTACAAGATCAAGATGTACCTAAAAATGCAAACCGAAAAGATAACCAAAGAAACCAGAGAGAGAGAGAGAGAGAGAGAGAGAGAGGGGGGGGGGGAAACAAAAACAAGAGTGATATATAGTTATTTAGGCCATCGGCTCTTAGACGCGGGTTGTTACAGGATCAAAATGTACGGGGAAAAACCCGAAAAGGAAACCAGAGAGAGAGAGAGAGAGAGGCGGGGAAAGATAGATGACATAGCAAAGAGAAACAAATCAAGAGGATCAGAAGCAGAGAAAGAGAGACGGAAAGACAGACCCAGACACATAGAGAAGGGCGGAGAGACAGACAGTGATGGAGGCAGACAGATGAGGGTGTAAGATGTAAGGAAGATGTTAATTCATGAAACAGTTATGCATGCATTCCACGACTCGCATTCCCATCAACAGCCTCAGTTCTCACCCGACATGTGAGCGGAACGAAGGACAGGATCCACGCTGTCTGGCAGAACCAGTGTGGCTGAAATGGACCACGACCTCTGGGATAGACGCTGACATTGCACGTGCTAAAGAGGATGTGGACAGGTGAAAGTAGAGAGAGAGAGAGAAAGAGAGAGAGGACGCAGGATAGTTTTATTGTCAAGCCATTTGCCCATACAATGGAGTGAGCATAGTGTTAAAATAATATGAATATATACATCGACATGAAATAACATTTACATATTTTGTCTAATTCTTAATGCTCTGAATACAAAAAAAGCGACAGATTACAAATAATTCTTTCGTTTACAATGGCAAATATAAGTGAAAGTTTAAACATGGATGGTTGTCTGTAGAACTTTTCTTGTATTAGCTCCTTCCGGATAGTTTTGTATTTATATCACATCAGCTAAAAGTGAAGTTCTGTTTCTAGGATATTGACACAAAAAGGACAGTTTACATTTCTGTTCACATCACGTTTGTACTGTAAAAAATGACAATTCAGTGGAGATTCTAATCCCGAATCTCGAGAAAACGCTACCAATTTTGATGTTTGCAATTTGAAGTAAATGACAACTTGGTAAAAAAAAAAAGAAATGCTTATAGGAGGCGTAGACATCATAGAATGTATGTGACTCTAAACTAGCATGCCAATCTTGTTTGAAACAGTCGATAAATCTGTTTGAAAACAGTTAGAAACATTTCCGAGTTACCACCCTCCTGAGATTACAAACTTCTCCAAAACCAAATTTTTATTAAAGATTTCTAACTTCACATGCCCGAGTAACACAATTCTGGTTCTGCAGGTTCAGAAGCATATCATAAGCTTTCTTTGGATATCTACTGTTTTCCATCTGTACAATTCGAAACCAGAATTTCACACATTTCACATGTGTTGCAATATATAAAGGGAATCTTCCCGTTTCCCCGTATATTTTTATTTGTATTTCTTTTAAGTGTATTGGAGATTTATTATTTACGCCCATGAATCATTTCAGAGCAAACAAGTGAACTATTTCTATTTGGTCTTGGTTTTGTGCCAGTCTCCAGATTTCAGCTCCATGGGTCAAGATTGGCTGTATTTGGCAATCAAAGAGCTTTAAAAAAGATAGTTGGCGAATGCTCACCAGTCGACCACAACATCGTAATAATTGCTATAGTTCCTTTTTTGGCCCTTTCTGCAAGGTCAGACATAGTGTGTGCAAAATTCAATTTTGTTGACAAAAAGATACCAAGGTATTTGTACATATTTACAATTTTCAGCTCATTTCCGTCAAAAAACATTTTTCTCTCAAGGCATGATAACCACAATTACGGAAAATAACAACATTGGATTTATCCATATTTACAATAAGATCAAGTCTTTTAGCTGTGTCAGACGGAATATTTAACTTTGTCTTGAGACCAATTATAGTGTCAGGTATTAGCACAATGTCATCAGAAAATAACAGAATCGGAAATTGTATCAAATCTGGTGTTAATTGAACACCATGACTACCAAACTCAAATATATCCTTTGTTAACTCATGTATAAACAAAGAAAATAAAACTGGTGAACACATTTCTCCTTGTTTCATGCCTCGTGGACACAGAAAAGCATCTGTTAAATCACCACCAACCCGTACTCTTGCTTTTACAACAGAATACATTGACTTTAAAACATTCAGTATCTTACCATGCAGCCCATTTTTACACAAGACGACCCATAACCTTCCTCTACATACAGTGTCAAATGCTTTGCGAAAATCTACAAATGCTACATACAGTTTTCTGTGTCTCACAAGCTGTTTTTGTATCACAGAAAAAAGAGTAAAGATGTGATCTGCTGAACATTAACCATCCCTGAATCCAGCTTGGTCATCACCAGTAATATCATTTTCATCAGTCCAGTTTGAAATACGCTTATTCAACACAAAACTGTACAGTTTACTTCAAATGTGAAGAAGCGAGATCCCTCGATAATTATCGGGTATACTCATGTCTCCCATTTTGTGAAAAGGCTGAATAACTGACAATGACCATTCGTCAGGAAACAGACCATGATCAAATAGATAGTTATGAAATCTGACCAAGAAAGGTAGAATTTGTTCGATGCTATGTTTAAAGGATTCTCCAATGAAACCGTCAGGTCCCGCTGCCTTCCTGGGTTTAAGTGCTGAGCACAGCTGATCGAATTTCATCCGCAGTCATCGCCTCATTTAGTGAATCAGAATTGGGAAATGCACCATAGGGTGGATCATCATGTTCTACATCGTGATTAATATTGTTACCAACATTACAACCACCACAATGATCGTCACTTATGTTTGGGACATTAAAAACCATTCATTGCTCGTTATTGCCCCATGCGCAGAGGATCGTGGTCTCACTGAACGAACCGAATCCCAGAACTTTCTTGCATCGTTTGAATTATCCTTGTAAATCACGCAGTTTGTTATCTTTGTGCAGTTTCTTTCTATATTCTAATAGCTCCTTGTACTGTTTCCTTTTTTTCGCAGTAAGCTTAACCTGTCAGTATCGAGGTGGCATTTACCCAACTGTCGTCGCTGCCGACGCAAAAGTGTTCTAATCTGTTTGCATAAAAGATCGAACCATGGTTTCCTCTCTTCACCCCTCAACATGTATTGTTTTCTTCATGCATTCACCAGAATATACGAAACATTCATTAGATTCAGCAAGTGCTTGATTGAGATCATATTCAATTAAAAACACTGCTTCATCCAAAATAGTCTTCACACAGTCGCTGCGCATCAGGTCATGAAAAGTTTCATGGTTGTCATCGTCCCATTTGTACCTGGTTGTTGAAAAACGTTTTATAGTTGAAGCTTTGCTCATGATGTGCAACATTTTCATCTAGAACAATATGCATTTCAAAAGAAGCACGTCTTGTTTCAACCATGGGCACAATGTTAGAGAGAGAGAGAGAGAGAGAGAGAGAGAGAGAGAGAGAGAGAGAGAGAGAGAGAGATGTTTTCGCCAACATTATCATCACCGTTGTTCTCACGGTTTTTTGTTGTATTTTTTATATCTAATTCCTACTGCTCTCCGTCCTCCTCAACTTCCTCCTCCTCCCTCGTTCTCCTTTCTTGTGCTTATGCTTCTCCAGTTTCCCGTTTCGTACCCCTGCTTCTCCCAGTTCTCCTTCATCTTTGCTAGTGCCATACCAGTCTTTTGTTATGTATTTCTGTGTACCCACCCACCCACCTGTCCATACATTACTAGCTTGCTGGCTGTCCACTCCTTTCCCCCATTACATATCAATGTTTTACACAGGCCTAGTGTAGGATTTCAAGGCCTGATCGGGGCGTTGGATTTATGCAAAGATTAGGCACCTGTCTTTTTTGTTTTAGCAGATCTGGCGCGCGTAGCGTATATGGATCACGCTTTAACATTTCCTTGACACTGAAACTGATCTGGTTGTCCTGGGACGGTTTACGTATATAAACGTGCAAAGCGAATGTAATTCAACCCAATCCTTACACACATATACCCAGAGCCAAACTTTGGCTCTTTCGCTCATCATCCTGTATGTCAAAGCCTGCACTTAGATATGCTGAAAAATTGCTGTGATCAACGTGGTAACTATTAAGACACTGAACTGGAAATGTGTGTTTTCAGGAACGTTGAAAATGTGGACATCTGCTACTATCGTTTTGAGGAGTTTGGAACCAAATTTCCCAAGAGTCAAGGGTTCAGCCCTAATGTTTTTGTGCAGCTGGCACTCCAATTGACCTACTACAGGTAAATTATCAGGATTATGAGAACAGATAAGTACTGGTTAAATTATCAGTCAGGGGGATAACAGATCAGTACTGGCTTGGACTGACGTGCGATTTTTAATAGCTGGAAGGAGGATGACGGAGTGATAGACAGGCACTGACACAAGTACACACACACACGTGCACGCACGCACTCACAAACACACGCGTGCACATAACTTATACACATAAGAGAGAAAATCGTTATTTATGACAGGATAGCAGGGGAATGTTTCATTATACACATTGTCAATACACACACACACACACACACACGTACACACACATATAAATATGCACACACACACACACATATATATATATATATAGACATATACATATATCACGGGAGGGGTGGTACCTCTAGAGGGGGGGGCTTGTCACGCTCTTCCGGGAGTGGTTCGTCCTCTATTGGTCCCCACAGGCACCCAGCTCTCACCTATGGGTCCTAGGAGCTGCTAGTATGTGGCAGCGCCCAACCCCGGGCAACGGCTTTGACAGGCTGGCTAAACTAGGTGAGGGTAGCCGACGGGTCTCAAACCCTCGGTGAGTTAGGGCTTGTCTACCCAAGCATGTGAAGACTGGATCCGGCGGACTCTGCGGAAGAAACCTTTATGGTTCTACGGAGAGGAAGGCGGTTGCAGCAGAGCACTGTGGAGTGCTGAGGGCAGGATGAGGCACATAGGACATCCTGGTCATCCACTGCATCCGTTTCCATCTCCAGTCGTCTTGACCTCGTCTTGCCACTGGATACAGACGGTCTCGGACAAGAGAGTGAGATGGACGGTGCGCAACTCCTCCTCACTATAAACGAAGTCAACGCGCAAGTCATCAGTCATCCTTCCTCCTATCATTTTCCCCAAGCCCTGTGGCGACAGGCGAGCGACGAAGCGACAGGTGTGGGTACACTGGCAGTCGTAGCCGTGGACCTGCACACAGGCGGCTCAGGCCATAGAGTCGTTTTTCACCGACTGGAGCAGCGGTGGAGATCGACAGCCCCCTGAGGGACTGAGCAGCCCTCTTCAGGACAGCACTGCTCACCTCCATGGCATGAGGAAGGGGCTAGAAAAGGTGCCCAAAACATTGCCTGCTCCACACTACCCTAGTCAGCATACCGCGGCAGACGGGGACCCTACTCAAGCGGTCGACACACAAAGGAAAGAAAGAAGAAAACAAGAAGCACCCCATTGACCATTGCCACATGGAACGTGTGTCCACTTCTGGACAGAGGCGACTCAGACAGACCACAGAGACGCACAGCACTCATTGCGAGTGAACTAGCCAGGTACAACATCGACATCGCTGCCTTAAGTGAGACCAGACTGGCAGAAGAAGGCGAACTCTGTGAGCGAGGCGCAGGCTACACCTTCTTTTGGAGTGGTCGCGGACCTGAAGAGAGACGTGAGGCTGGAGTTGGCTTTGCAATGAAGACAACCCTCGTTGGCAAGCTGGCTGGCCCCCCGAAAGGAGTGAACGATCGCCTGATGACGATGAAACTCCCTTTATGCAACGGGAAGAGGTTTACCACTATTGTCAGCGCCTACGCGCCCACCATGACCAACCCGGATGAGATCAAGGATAAGTTCTACGAGGACCTGAACGCTGTCATCACCACTGTTCCCAACGCAGACAAGCTCATCATTCTTGGTGACTTTAACGCGAGAGTTGGCTGTGACAGCACCTCCTGGGAAGGCGTGATTGGGAAGCATGGGGTTGGCAACTGTAACAGCAATGGTCAACTACTTCTCCCGACATGTGCCGAGCACGACCTTCTTATCACAAACACCATCTTCTGCCTCCCTACCCGTAACAGGACGTCATGGATACATCCTCGCTCTGGGCATTGGCATCTCATCGACTTTGTCATCGTCAGGAAGAGGGACAGGCAGGACGTACGTCACGAGGGCCATGTGCGGCGCCGAGTGCTGGACAGACAACCGTCTTATCGTCTTCAAACTCAACCTCCGCATCCAGCCCAGGAGACGGCCTCAGGGCATGCAAACACCCAAACGCCTGAATGTCAACAAGCTGGAGCTAGGCAACATCAAGCAGAGCTTTGCTGACACCCTGGAGGAACGCCTTGAGTCCACCGTGCTGGACAACCAGAATGTGGAGGCAGCATGGGGCGCACTGCATGAGACGGTGTACAACACTGCCATGGAGTGCCTGGGGCCTTCTGCCAGGAAGCACAAAGACTGGTTTGATGAAAACTGCACTGAGATCAAGCAGCTGCTGGAAGACAAACGCCAAGCCTAAAGAACCCACATTGAAGATCCCAAGTCACAGTCAAAGAAAGACATACTGAAGAGCGCACGCAGCACCATCCAGCTGAAGCTGCGGCAGATGCAGGATTCCTGGTTGAGCAACAAAGCTGATGAGATCCAGGGCTTTGCAGACAGGAGCGACATGAAGAACTTCTATAACGGCCTGAAAGAAGTCTACGGTCCCACCATCACCTGATCTGCTCCACTCCTCGGTGCTGATGGTTCTACCCTAATCACTGACAAGGACGGGATCCTTGAGAGATGGGCTGAACACTTTGACAGCGTACTGAACCGCCCTTCCAACATCAATGATGAAGCCATCGACCGACTCCCCCAGGTGCCAGTCAGTGAGTCGTTGGATGCCATTCCAACTTTGGAGGAGACCCAGAAAGCTATCCGTCTGCTATCCAATGGCAAAGCCCCTGGCTCAGACTCCATTCCAGCTGAGGTCTACAAAGAAGGTGGCATGGCGCTGACTGAGAAGCTTCATCAGCTGTTCCAGCTCATCTGGCAGCATGAGGCAGTTCCACAGGACTTCAAAGACGCTTCCATCATACACCTGTACAAGCGCAAAGGAAATTGTCAGGCCTGTGACAACCATCGTGGAATATCCCTGCCGCCCGTCGCAGGCAAGACTCTGCATTGGCCAGAGTACTACTCAACCGTCTCACAGCGCACCTTGAGCAAGGTCTCCTACCAGAGAGCCAGTGTGGCTTCCGGAAAGAACGCGGGACTATCGACATGGTGTTTGCTGCCAGGCAGCTCCAGGAGAAGTGTCAGGGACAGAACGCCGACCTTTACTCCACCTATGTCAATCTGACCAAGGCCTTCGATTCTGTTAGCAGAGATGGCCTTTGGAGAATCATGGCGAAGTACGGATGTCCCAGAAAGTTCATCACCATCATACAGCAACTACACGATGGGATGCTGGCCCGAGTCCAAGACAACAGAGAGACTTCAGAACCATTCCCTGTCTCCAACGGAGTCAAGCAAGGGTGTGTTCTTGCCCCCACCCTGTTCAGTCTCATGTTTTCAGCCATGCTGACAGATGCCTTCAGAGACGCTGACGTAGGCATTGGCAACAGGTACCGCACAGATAGCTCACTCTTCAACCTCAGGAGGCTTCAAGCAAAAACCAAGGTGAGGACAGACACCGTCAACGACTTCCTGTTTGCTGATGACTACGCTCTCAACTCTGCCTCCGAAGGTGACATGCAACACAGCGTCGACAAGCTCTCTGCTGCCTGTGACAACTTTGGCCTCACAATCAGCACAAAGAAGACTGAGGTGATGCACCAGCCAGCTCCAGGAAAGCCTTACGTTGAACCAAACATCTTCATCAACGGGCAACAACTGAACGCGGTGGACAAGTTCACATACCTGGGCAGTACACTCTCTCGCACAGTTGTCATCGACGACGAGGTGAATGCCAGACTCGCCAAAGCCAGCGCTGCCTTCGGCAGACTCCATAAGAACGTTTGGAACAGGAGAGGCATCACCCTGGAGACGAAGCTCAAAGTATACAAGGCCATAGTTCTCACCACACTGCTCTATGGATGTGAATCATGGACGGTCTACAAACACCACGCCTGAACCACTTCCACACCACCAGCCTCAGAAAACTTCTCGGCATAAAGTGGCAAGAGAAGATCCCTGACACAGAGGTGCTCACTCGTGCAAACTTGCCCAGCATCTACACCATCTTGATGCAGGCCCAGCTCCGCTGGGCAGGCCATGTAGTTCGCATGCCAGACCACCGGCTCCCCAAGAAACTGCTGTACGGCGAGCTCCAACATGGCAAGCGCTCCCATGGAGGCCAAAAGAAGCGCTTCAAAGATACTCTGAAAGCTTCTCTGAAGGCCTTCAACATCAGCCACGACACATGGGAGCTGAATGCAATGGACAGACCAAAGTGGCGTTCAGCTGTCCACAAAGGCGCCAAATCCTGTGCGGCCAACAGAATCGCTGCAGCAGAGCAACGCAGACAGGCCAGGAAAAGCAGTGCCAGCAAGTCCCCGACAGCCGCCACCATCCCCTGTCCACACTGCGTCAGAACCTTCCGGGCGCGGATTGGCCTGACCAGTCATCTGCGCACCCACAGAGCCCAACCCACCCACCCCCAGGATGAGTAGATGGTCCTCGTCGATCCCGACGGACGAACCACACATATATATCATCAGAGCCCTATTTCATCTGACAGTGGAGAGAGAGAGGGAGAGAGAGAGAGAGATGGACGGACGGACAGACAGATCCAAAACGGATTCACCCCACTTTCAAGAAAGCAAAAAGTTAACAAACAGTCCGAAGTGAGCACACATACACACAAAAATGTCAACAAGGAATAACAAAAGCAACAGCAACAAGGGACAGGTGAATGAAAATTAAATGCATATTTCATGTTTACCTACTTCTGTAAATTTCAAAATTAATTCAGACAGTTGCGCCCGTGTTCGGAAAGCATGATCGCATTATTATGATCATTACTGTGAACTGTTTCCATTTCACATTATTGGAGATCCATTCGTATACATTTACCATGCTTATAAAATCATTTCCATTAAAACATAACCAGTAAACACACACACACAAACACATACACAGACACACACACACACATCACTGATGATTGCGCGAAACGTATAGAAGTCCACCTTTAATAATTTCCCCTTAAAATGCATATAACATGTCAATCTCTTACACTTACCAAACGATACTGCACCAAACAAAAACGGTTATCAACAGAAGAAGAAATGATCAAATCTCACTCAAAACTGACCGGTACCATACTAACAGTTTGCTGTTGCTGCTACACAATAAGATTATGCTAAAAATCCATGTTCTCTTTTGTCTTGTCAGAATGCACGGCCGAATGCCGATGTCATACGAGAGTGCCTCCTTGCGCCGCTTCCGAAGCGGTCGCGTGGACAACATCCGGGCAAACTCTCCAGCTGCGCTAGCGTGGATCCAGGCAATGTGCGGAGAGGTGGAGGCAACTGTGAGGGTTTTTCTCTCATGCAAGATGAGATGAAATGAGATCAGATGAGATAAGAGTAACTTTATATTTGATCAGTTAAACGTAATGTTAGATTATAATGAAGGGATGCTTTAAATGATTAGCATTTGATTAGTCGACCTTTTTTTTTTATCTCGTGAAAAAATACTTGGATAAACTGGATAATTACTGTGTGGTTGAAAATGACTCAAAGTTGATGAAATTCATATGATCACACACAATCATTATCTTTGTATCTCCATCACCTCTCAGTCACCCCCTCTCCCGTTGTCATTGTACCATGCTCCGTCCTTATATCTAATCACACGCATACCTTGTCTGACCCACCTCCTCCACCACCTAACGCTCCGCCCCCAACCGACCCGAACTTCCTGTAAAGTATATATATATATATATATATATATATATATATATATATATAGACACATTCAAAAAATAATCAACACACACGAAATATAATCATAGTCGTTTGGGGTTTTGGGATCCGCTCCTTGTAGATTCTACTGAAGTAAGCACGGCAAACGGTAGAATATAAGAATAATAACAAGCCTTCATGTTAAGCTTCCTCAGAATGGGGTACAGAAACAAATGCTTCACAACTGGTTAAACAGCATACAGTAAGTTAAAATCAAGTACAACCAGGTAAGATCAAGCTGGGCAGGTCAAAGGACATATGCTGCATGTAAGCATGCAAAGTATTGCTTTGTCCGTGGGCTAACTGCTCACACACGTCCGCACGCACAATCCCAAAATCACCCAGCCACTTCCCCTCCCCACCCCTGCTTTCCATATTCAACACACACGCACACACACACACACACACATATATATATATATATATAAAGACTCTTCTTTGAATTCACTTACTGACTCAGCGTTTAATGTGAGCGCATCATTCAGCCCGGTTTCGTGTTGTTTAACTGTGACTTTTAAAGCAGATTGTTTGATTCCACTTACTGGTTTAGCGCTAAATTTCCACATACTATTCAGTCTGGCTTTGTATTAAACTGAATCTCACAAAGCATTATGTTTGATTCCGCATACTGACTTAGCGTTAAATTTGAACACATTATCATTCAGCCTGGTTTTGTGTCGTTTAACTATGACTCTGATATAAAGCATTTTGTTTTATTCCGCTGACTGGTTTAAGCAATCAATTTAAACACATTATCAGTCAGTCTAGTTTTGTGTTCTTTGACTGCGACTCTCACGCAAAGCACTTTCTTTGGTGGCTTTAAAATTCAGCTGAAATCATATGATTATTTCCACAACGTGGTGTTTTTTTTGTTGTTGTTTTTTTTACAGGAGGCCGAGAAACTAGCCCTTTTACAAACTGCAGCAGAATGGCAGCAGAGATACCAAACAGAGGTATGCACCTACTCTGAGAATTTCACAACAACTGATGTACGAGGGTCATTCAATAAATAAGGTGAATTTTTCGGTATAAGGACTTCTAATACAGATAGAAGCTTACTTCTTTTTTTTAAAATTTTTTTACTTCTTTTTCACATGGATTTAATTTGTTTTGCAGATTAAAAAAAACTTTGAGAGTTTTGGCGATTAACGAAGATGGCCGACCAAGAAGCATGCTCCAGGATTGAACAGCGGTTAGTTATCAAGTTTTTGGTTGCTGAAGGGTGCAAACCAGTTGAAATTCATAGGAGAATGTCAACTGTGTATGGTGCCACATATTTAAGCCGAAAAAATGTCTACAAGTGGGCTAAATTGTTTAAAGAAGGACGGAGCAGTGTTGAGGATGAAGACAGGCCTGGAAGGCCTACAGAAGTGAGGTCTCCTGAGGTGATTGAATCAGTCAATGACCTCATTCAGTCTGACAGAAGGGTGACAGTGGATGACATTGCAAGGACTTTGAGCTTATCTGTTGGGACAGCACACAAAATTGTCCATGATGACCTTGGCTACTCGAAGGTCAGCTGCCGGTGGGTGCCAAAGATGCAAGGCCTCACACAGCAGCCCGAACGGTGCAGACCATCAACGAGCTGGGCTGGGAACTGCTCCCTCATCCCCCTTACAGCCCAGACCTTGCCCCTTCAGACTTTCACCTGTTTGGTCCCTTGAAAGCGTTCACGAGAGGCACGAAGTTTGAAAGTGACGATGAAGTCAAAAGTGTTGTGAGCGACTGGCTGAGACATCAGTCCAAAGATTTTTACGCTGAGGGAATACGGAAGCTTGTGCACAGATGGGAAAAGTGTGTGACAGTGCTGGGAGACTACGTTGAAAAAAAAAGAAGTAAGCTTCTATCTGTATTAGAAGTCCTTATACCGAAAAATTCACCTTGTTTATTGAATGACCCTCGTATTTACAGACAGACAGATAGATACATAGACAGAATGACAGACAGATCAGAAAAAGATTTCCCCCTTTCTGGTGCATCTGGAAGACCTACAGAACGAAGGACCTTCTCCTCCCAAAATGAACGATGATGAATGAAATCTGGTGTGGTTGGATATTTCATGAAATAGTATTTCCCTGAGCCAACTCGAGTGATACAAACCCCTGCATTATCGGTCAGAAAATTTGAGCAGTGCTGTCAGTCACATTCAGGAAGTGGTTAAAACTGGACAGTGCGGTCCCAGCCATCCTGTGTGTGTGTGTGTGCGTGTGCGTGTGCGTGTGTGTGTGTGTGTGTGTGTGTGTTGCTTGTGTGTGTGTGTGTGTGTGTGTGTGTGTGTGTGTGTGAGAGAGAGAGAGAGAGAGAGAGTGTGTGACGAATGGCATAGAATCAAAATTTTCAGCATTCTAATCAAAGGATTATTCATTTATACACGATTCGAAATGTGATAAGATGCTGTTCTTATATATATGTTGCAGAACGTGGAACAGTAATGACCGCAAGCGAACAATATATGACCTTTTTGTCGCTTTCTGAACGGACAAGAAATGTCCATTTTAATGTTTTGGCATAAACTGTCAGTTTCATTCAATAATAAAGGATTCCTTTCTACAAATGTCACACAGGTTACGAACGTTGATTCACGTCAGAAGTAAGTTTTGAAAGCCACAGATGTTAGCAACATTGATAGACACTGGGTGTCTGTGTTGCAGGCTATCAATGGCTTTGGAATTGACTGTCACCTGATTGGTCTACGAGAGGCGGCACGTGAACTGAACGTGTTGGACTCTATCCCGCTCTTCTCCGACCCTTCTTTCCAGAAAGCTTTCTACTTCCCTCTGTCCACAAGTCAAGTATGCATGGGAATCAGCTTGATTTTAAAGTTTTGCTTCACAATTTAAGAATTGTCTATCATCTGATGATTGTGAGTCATGCGAGGTGCGAAGCGCGTAGTCCAAGCCCACTGATGGTCAAAACAAGTAGGAGGTGAAAAACCTGGAAGTATCTTACGCAGAAATCGTACAAGCACAAAAACCTGCTATGTGCTTAATCATGGTTGCCTCGACCTCTCCCTTGATCCGTAAAGGGTGATATGTCCAGTGTTCAATTAATCTTGGTGTTGAGTCCATAGATAACGTGAATCAATTTCGGGAGACAGACATCTAGACAGATCACATCTAAAACGTCGTGAAAAGTTTTCGCCAGGACGCAAGGACAGGGCTGTAATTCTTTTAGGATAGAATTCCGGCAAACACATTAGCCTGAAGTTCAATCAGGTCTCCCAGAATCCAGGACAGGGACAGTGCCTCTCTTACACTGGGAACTAGAAATGCCCCAACATAAAGCCCACATGCTACTAAGATCCCGTTCATAGGATCAGTTATGTGCAACCCACACTGCTGCATTGCGATATGCTCAATGTAACTGCATGGACACGTCACAGGGGCGTAACAGAGTACTAAAATGCAGACTTTTGTGTGAGTTTCTTTTAACGGATCTTCCGGGAACAGCCATTTGCATTATCACAGCCCGCTATGGAGCAGCCATGTCATCACCAGGAAGGTATGTATACAGCATC
This sequence comes from Babylonia areolata, assembly GCF_041734735.1. NCBI lineage: Eukaryota > Metazoa > Mollusca > Gastropoda > Neogastropoda > Buccinidae > Babylonia > Babylonia areolata. The sequence continues at coordinate 82,476,978 of NC_134876.1, forward strand.
AAATCGAGACATGTTTTCATGACTTTGTATTTTGCAAACCTGAAGCCTAACTTGTAATCTTCATCAGTATTTTTTTCAGATTTGTCAAAACATTCCTAGTAAGTCAATGGTGCAGGCTTGAAGTCGCAACATAAATAAGGGATCATGGTAGCGTAATTGCAAGGGTTTTTACTATCTTCGCAATAACATTCTAAAAAAATATCTGTCGTTTTTATTCCACCAAAATAAGCATAAAAATAAATTCCTGATTCACAAAGTTCACACTTGTTAAATAACAAGTAGTATTTGTTCGAAATGTCTTTTTACCACTGTTTCCAAAAAATATATATCTGATTTGTCTTTTTATATTTTTTCAGGAAAACGTTTACTGTTTATCTGTCCTCTGAAACCAATGAAAGAGGTGGAAAGGCACCATATGGCACATTTGACATGTGACACAAAGAATGGATTCATCCTCATGAGCTGGATTGACAACATACTGCCTTCCATAAGATTGGGGTATAACCCATCGAGACAGTTAAACGATAGTTCAGATCAGATGGGAGAAGGGTTGATATTGGCCACCCAGTTTTGATCGAGCACTACAACAAATCATGGGCGGAATTGATCGAGCAGACGAAAACGTTGAGAAATACCGTACTGTCATCAATTCAGAGACATGGCGGTGACTGATCTTCGTTTCCTGTTTGCATATCTACATCAGTCAAACATCGCATCCACAAAAGCTCCCACAGGGAACTCTCAACAAAACCAATATCTTCTCGCCATCTTTCATACAGTTGGAAGAGCGTTCCTTGCAACTTTCTCGGGGACGACCAAATCCTTATTTGGCCAACAGGTTCTGGAACAGATTCACAACATGCTCACTATGGCAGGTTCGACCACCTCGTCAAACTCTGGCCCACCCACTGAAAATATGCTGACTGTCGCATGAACGAAATCAAGGTAACAGCAATTGCAAGACTGGCGTGTACAACTTATGTTTGACTACGTTCCACACAAAAAGAACACCCTGAAGTGGACGAGACATCATCTATGGATATCACTTTTCGACACCGGAGACAGTACAGGGATTAGGAATGTGAATGGTTTGATTGTGAGTCTTGAACAAGTAGATCACAACGAAGAGAAGCACAATTATTTATTGCAGGTACATTTGCAAATTTCTGTGAAGTTTGGCACAGCTCAAACCAATGCTAAAATACTAATAATAATAAGTATTAACAAGAGAGGCAAGGCCTTCAAGACTCACGTTTGCAAAATAAATAAAACTTCCATGCTGAGCAAAAGAAGTTCCTGTTTGAACAAAAAATGATAATAATGACTGCTCTTGTTGTTGGGTCAGAATATCAGATCAAAGTGCCAAATTTAGAGAATACAAAAAATATAAATATAACAGTAAATGCAGTTTACATATAATTAGGCTTAATTTTTTTGGTACCCATCCCAGAGGCGCAATATTGTTTTAAACAAGATGACTGGAAAGAACTGAATTTTTCCTATTTTTATGCCTAATTTGGTGTCAACTGACAAAGTATTTGCAGAGAAAATGTCAATGTTAAAGTTTACCACGGACACACACACACACACACACAACAATACTCATCGATGCAGCAGATGTGGACAGTCGTCTCATTCTCGAGACAAATGTACTGCTGAAAGGTTTTGTTGGAACTGCAAGGGAGACCATTCAGCTGCTTTCCATGGATGTCCGGCCAAAATCGTCGCAAGAGAAGCGAATAAACTGAAATCTAAAACTTACATTTCATTTCAAGAAGCACTTCGACAGGCAAGGTTGAATACGAATCAAAATGTGTGCGAAAAAAAGAAATCATATGCAGAAGTTGTTAAAGCTTATCATAAACTGTGTTCCAAGTCTACACAGACAGATGTACATTATGACAGTGTGTCAACACAGACTGAGGTCTTTGATGGAAAATTAATGTTGAAAAATATATATGATGATTACACGGTATCATCAGAACGTAAAACTTCCGGTCTACATGACGTCCATTTGTCATCTGCAACAAAACCTGATCTTCACAACAACCACCTGCCATCATCATCTGAGGAGACATTACCTATTCTACATGACGACCACCCGACATTGTCACCTAAGGAGACGTCATCTGGTTTGCAAGACGGTCATCTGACATTGTCATCGGAGGAGACATCACTTGATCTACATGAATACCTTCTGAAATCATCATCTGAAAATGCTTCACGTGTTCTACACGATGACCACCTGACGTCGTCATCTGTAAAGACATCATCGGGTATACATGAAAGCCTTCCAACAGCATCACCTCAGCAGACATTACATAATCTACATGACGACCACCTGACGGCGCCAACTGGGGAGACAACTCCTGATACACATGACCACCACCTGCCGTCATCATCAGAACAGTCATCACTTAGTCCACATGAATACATAACATCACGATCTAAGCAGTCATCACCTAGTCTGCATGACGACCACCAGACGTCGCCATCTGGGGAGACAACACCTGGACTGTATGACTACCAGAGGTCGTCATCAGCGGAGACAACGACTGGTCTATATAAAGACCTTTTTACGTCGTCATCCGAGGAGATGAAACTACAGCTTGTTAACTACCTAACATTGCATCAAATCAGTCATCACATTGTCTACACGAAGAACACCTCATCACCTTGTATTTTGATAGTATAAGGCCCTTTATCTATCATTATCTTAGTTTTAAATTCGGATATCTCATAATCTAATGATATTTTTTTCTACGATTCATTCTAGCTGATAAATGACTAAGAAGTTGCAAATAACATGTAGGAATCTATCAGTCTTGCAATGGAACTCCCGCTCTTTGAGTACAAATATTGATAATCTGCGTGCTTACCTTTTTGAAAATTCTCATCATATTCTCCTTTTTCAGTCATTGAATGTTACTAAAAATAAGTTACCGAATCTGAAAGGTTATTATTATCCTCCGGTTTATCATATAAGCGAGGATTCTGACAAGATTAGTACAGCTATTTACGTACAATGTGGTTTGAATTACGCAAGTGTCCATCCATCTCCTATTTCAAACTATACTGAAAAGATGTCAGCTACGTTTGTAAAATTGCATGTCTCTAATAATCAAATCATACATTTTGCGTCAGTCTACTATCCCAAAGGTCCAAGTAAGCAAAATACAAATTGGTTGCGAACATTAAATTGCTCAAAAGAAAGATGGATCGTCGGGGGAGATTTTAATTCCCATGCTCCCTTCTGGGATAGTGATTGTCAAATAATATCTCATCCTGACTTTGTTGAAAATATTGTTGATTCATCGTTGCATTTACTTAACGATGGGAGGATTACACGTATCCCAGATGTGGCTCATCATAGAGCATCGGCACTTGACCTAACCTTCATATCACCATCTCTAGCTTTAACAGTACAGTGGGATACTGGGGATGATCCACTAGGCAGTGATCATGTGCCAATCACACTGTCTTTTAAGGATTGTAATATATCTAAATACAGCGGAGAAGACGAAATCCCAAAATTCAATTACAAATATGCAAACTGGGAAACATTTCAAAACTATCTTACGAACATTTCTGAAAGTGAAATTTTTTGTGAAGATTTAATGTTTTTTATAACAACTTTCAAAAATCAATTATTGGAGCTGCTGAAATAGCAATTCCCAAAAAAGGTTCAAAGAGGAGTGACATTTTTTCTGGAAATGTTTGGTGGAATGATGCATGTGCGGAGGCTGTAAATACAAAGAAACTAGCATACCTAACATGGTTGAAACTCAGAAAAGTACGTGATGAAGATGTAAAAGAAGCCGCTCATAAAGAAATGTGTTACACAAAAATCAAGGCGAATAGAATCATAACCCGAGAAAAAAGACAATACTGGTCACAATTCTGTTTGAATGAAGTATCTGACCATAAGGATATGAAGAAAGTGTGGGCCAAAATGAAAGAAATGAAATCAGGCATTGTTCTCCAAGACTATCCTATTAAAACAAAAGATAAAGAGTTTCTGTCCCCTCAAGAGAAGGCTGAAGAATTTGTTTGTATGTATTCTAAAACAGGCAGTGTAGATAGTTTGTCAACTAAACAAAAGACTTTAAGAGAGGAAGAAGAAATCAGTGACAAATATAGAGATCCTACCCCACAAAATGATAATACAATCAATTCGGCAATAACTTTACATGAGGTAAAGAACGCTATTCATTTGTTGAGTAACAAAAATGTGTCAGTTGGTAAGGATGTAGTATCTTACACCATGTTAAACCATTTGCCAGAAAACTGGTTGATTATATTACATACATTATTTCAAAAGTGCTGGGAATGTGGACAAATCCCTGAGGTATGGAAAACTTCCATTGTAACTCCTGTATTAAAACAGAGTAAACCTCGAACAGAAGCTTCGAGTTATAGACCTACTTCGGTTACCTCCCACGTTGGGAAAGTCATGGAGAAAATTGTAAATATTAGAATGGTGTATTACTGTGACAAAAATAACATAATTCCGTCAGCTCAAACTGGATTCCGGAAAGGAAGATCTACAATTGATCATCTGACCCGTCTCACTACCCAAATTAAAAAACAGTTTTCTAAGCGAAAAAGTATCCTTGCGTCCTTCTTCGATCTTACTAAAGCTTATGACCGAGTGTGGCATAGCAGACTGTTATTTAAGCTGAAACAAATTGGTCTGTCGGGTCATGTTTATGACTATGTTAAATCCTTTTTAAGTGGGAGATATATAGTGGCAAAAGTGGGAGTAACTTTATCAACCTCTAGGCCTATAAACATGGGAATCCCGCAGGGTTCCATTATTTCTCCATTGTTGTTCAACATTATGCTTTATGATTTACATACATGTTTTTCATCATCTACCAAGCTGGCTCAATATGCTGATGATATTGCTATATGGATTCAGACATCCTTGAGGAAAAGGACAAGCCTACATTACATAAATTATGTACAGAAACATTTTCAGGGTGAACTCGATAGACTGAGTAGCTATATGCAATCTAATGGTTTTGAGTTTTCTGTAGAAAAAACACATTTGATCCTCTTTAATAATGGTTATAATCCCAGCAAACTACCACGTTTTTTTTAGGAGGACGTGAAATATTTTTCAAGTCGGAAATCAACTTTCTTGGGATCCTATTTACTTCAAAATTAAACCGGAAGAAACACATTGATTCAATGGTGACTAAAGCAGTTAAAAGTTTAAATTTCTTAAAAATTGTAAGTCACTCTCCTTGGGGACAAGACTCCAAAATTCTTTTACATTTAGCGACATCTCTCGTAAGATCAAGACTGACCTACGGTCAAGAAATTTTCTTTTCTGCCCCGCCGACGTTCCTAAAGAAGCTGCGAATAATTGACAGTAAAGCTGTGAAACTGGCTTTAGGGGTACCTGTGCATACTAAGACCTCAGAAGCCTATAAGCTTGCGGGTATTCTACCACTAGATGAAATCAGAAAATTAAGTTCTGCTAAATATATTGTGAGATGTACAGCAGTGGATGATTTTGAGGAATTAAATATTAGGTCTGATATTGATTTTCCAAAAAATGCACAAAATAATTCAAATCTACAAACCATTCGCACATATGTGTCAGATATTTTAAATTCTTCAGACATTGATTTGCATGATATGGCACCTCGTGTTCTGGTGCCACCTGTCCCTCCCTGGGAGTTAACAAAAGCAAACGTCAACATATGTGCTTCTGACACAACAAAAGGAGAATCTCCACATATAATAGCAGCATCTGTCAGAATTGAATTAGAAGAAAATTTTGATTATCATTTAAAAGTTTACACTGATGGCTCGGTCCTGGATGATAGCAGTGCAGGATCTGCTTTTGTCATTCCTGACCTAAAAACAGAAAAATCATATTATTTAGGTAAGGGACATTCAATTTTTACAGCTGAATTGGTGGCCATCCTTATGGCTTTAAATCATCTTGTTGATATACCAATCATAATAAGTAATATCCTATTTTGTGTTGATTCTCAATCTGTCTTAAAAGGTTTGCTCCTTTTTCAGAATAATCAAAGAGAAGATTTATTTTTTGAAATTAGGTATTTATTGCACTCCCTATTTGTGAAGGGTACAAATGTTGATTTTTGTTGGATACCATCCCACACTGGATTCCGTTATAACGACCAAGCAGATAGGGCAGCAAAAAGGGGAGCAAAAAATCATATAGATAGTATAAAAGTATATTGCCCATTGTCATACAAGGAAATAAGCAATATACTAGAAAGAGACTTTTATAGGTGCTTGAATTCAAGTCTAAAACCTCGTCAGTTGACTCTCTCAGACTTTGGTCCGATTCGCAGACCAATTCTGAGCTTAGCTCTCAGACTATTATCAAATTCATTACGGACCAAGTATTGTTCTAATGTCAAGTGTATATGCTTTAATAACCTGACAATTGAGCATATAATTTTTCACTGTAGCTTGATGAAGCCTTTTGTACACGAAAGTGTGTCTTCACAAGTGACTGAGAACGTTGATGTTTTTGACTTTTTGCATTCATTATCAGTTGTTTCGCTTGTCAGTTTAACGACTTCTCTTTTACGAAGTCCTTAAAGTAATTTCCTGTAACTGTATTTAGAGGGGTTTTTTTTGTTTGTTTGTTTGTTTTGTTTTTCTTTCAAATTTCACCCACATTTTTACCCTCATTTGCCCAGTTTCCCCAAACCCTCCATTCATCCACATCTCCCACCCCTTCTAACCGATAATACTCAGATGTATTCATAAATACTTTTACAAAATGTCTTCAATCACCGATATGTGTGACGGGACATTAAACAAAAATTCCTTCCTTCCTACACACACACACACACACACACACACACACACACACACACACACACAGACAACCGAATACCGGGTTAAAACATAGACTCACTTTGTTTACAGAAGTGAGTCAAAAATGGATCAAACTACCAGCCAAGGGATATGAGACAATGTCACTCAATCGCAGTTATTTGTTAGTAATGAATGAACTGGAAGCAACTGATTCAAAAGTTGCAGCAAAAGTCATATTTCAGGTGTTCGTATAGCTCTAATCTTCACAAACCAGGGAAGGGTGACATGATTTTGAATTGTAATGTATATAATCAGTGTCACACATCACCCATTCAGAAACTGATACTTTACTTTCTGCTCTTCCTCCAAGTGTTTGCTTTATTTTCTGAGTTTAATGGGTGTATACTATACTGGGCATTGTAGGGCACTAACACCTTTGTAAATGCACAAAAACCTCTAGGTTTTACTTCCGGTTGACAGTGAATGTGTAGCCATCTTGTTTGCAATATATATAGTTTTTTCTCTCATTGCTTTCCACGTGACAACTTGCTCAACAATATCACTTGACTCAGTATGAAAAAATCATTCAGTGATACTTCTCTGGAGGTTGTCGAACTGAAACTGAAACTGTTCAGGGGTCAGTGAAGGCTGACACCACAGACTGTGGATACCAGGACATACAACTACGTATGATCCGTTTATGGACCAAAGATCATTTCCGGCGGAATGTCATTGGTTTAAGTGTGTGCGTTGCTTCTCAAGTCGTCCTTCATCTTCATCTTTAAGACCTGAATAATTCCAGTTCTGAACACGTTAAGATGAAGAATTGGACAAATACCAAGCCCGTCTTTCTGTAGAAAAAAAGGCTAGAATGATATTAAGGTAAGGAATAACAGACAGTAATGCTCTCCTACATCTGTTACTTCAGCCTTTGCTATTTGGTGTCACTGTCAACATTTCATTTCTTTCTTAATGTGTTCATTAAGTACACGATTTCTCCCGACAGAAAAAAATGCAACAGAAATGCCCGTGCATGTGTCACTGCGTTGACCACAGAGACATGAAATTGTCTTGGTTACCTGACTGTGTGGTTAAGCTCCATCCCTGCAGAGCCACAAATGCAATTCCCTATTCGATTTTTCATTTGTCTATTTAAGATTTTATATCTGAACGGAAATCGCTTGCAGTGCACACAGTTCTGCAATTTCATCATGAATTTTTATTTGTCAAATTATCCAATTAGAAAACGTTCTTATGACAAATAATCTGTTCCATAAATGTCGTTTGAATGCAGGTTCCAACTGAACGACCTATCATCGGTATCTACAGTGCGGTTGTGCCAGAAGGTTACGGCGTCCCGTACAACTTGTTTGCAGATCATATGATCATTATCGTCACCTCCTTCCGCGACTGCGCAGAAACATCTTCACAAAAGTTCATGAACTGCCTCAGGTCATGTTTCTTGGACATGCGTGACATGTGCCTGTCTGAGAAGTGAGACTCGGTTCCAGAAACGCCCCCATCCTCCAGTGAGATAATTGGCGAACATGACCCTGGGTGCACACTTATTATCATGTTTTTCTATATTGAAGTATGTTTTAAACTCATTATCGTTCGTGTTGAAACCCAGAAACGGACGGTCGCTCATGCATGGTGAAATGATGAACTAGTAAACTTGGTGTTTGGACTTGGAGCAGTCTGTGCTATTTTGTGTTTGTCTACTTATTTGTCTGTTTCATGTGTGTGTCTGTCTGTTTCTGTGGAGCATGTGTGTCCGTGATCTGCGTACGCATGAATACTGCAGTGGGTACGTGAATGTGGATTATATTATTCATAATAGAGAGAGAGAGAGAGAGAGAGAGAGAGAGAGAGAGAGAGAGAGAGAGAGAGGTATAAACATATTTGTGCTTCATCCTACACACCCTTTCAATGATCTTGTTAGCTGGCCATCCGAGCACAGCGACTCCGTGCTTATCTACCGCACTGACAGAAGGCAGTCGTCTGTGTGCGTTCTTCAGTTTGACGTCTATCCCGATAGTGTGATTTTTGACGATTTGTCTGTGTGTGTACACCAAGAGGCCAGTCACTAGAAGAGCCCCAGCACGCCATTTTCTTCACATTCTATTGCGCATGTTCTACCACACGCAGGACATTAAAATAAAACACACAAAAAAACCCGAAAAAAAACAAACAAAAATCCCCCCCAAAACCTGCTAAGCTCCAACCACTACGTTATCTATAAATGCTTCCCGCAGAGAGGCTGAGTGATGATCCCTTTCAAATTAGAGAAGGTAACTGGGTCCTTCATGAGACATTCACCTCCTCACCCCTCCACCATCACTTTCCCGCCCACCTAACCATTCCTGAAAATTGCCGTTCTGAAATGAGGAACACCAAGTCACCATGAGAGCAGGGCTGAATAACCACATAATCTCAACAACTGCTCTTTCTCACACCAGATGGTCTCCATGAGAATAGATATGTCATAACTATAATAAGTTTAACTCTAGTTCCAGGTTTTTGCCAGGGCTACAGTCTACATTTCCTGCAGTTACACATATTGGCACCAGCTTGAACATAGAAATACAGACGCCTGTAATGTTGGTTAGGAATTTCAGCTAAATCATCATCTTCATTTTCGTTCGTGAGTCTGCAACTCTCACGTTCTCTCGTATGTACACGTGTTGACTTTTACGTGAATGACCGTTTTTTACTAAATCATCGAAGCAGATGTCTCTCTGTCTGTCTATCAACTTATCCAAAATTTTTTCTATATATGCACGTGCGCACGTGCGCGTTTCCAAGACATAGAAATAAAACATGAGCGTCACTCACTAAATCACGTTCATTTAATCATTTAGTCACTCACCCATTTAAGTGCGCGCACGTACACACATACACACAGAGAAACACATACGTATGCACGCAAGAGCACGCACGCACGCACACACACACACACACACACACATTGCGCATACGCACACGTACCCATCACGCGCGTGTTTGTAGAATTAGAAGGGATAGAAAGGCAAATGTAGAGAGGTATATTCAAAAAGAGGAAGAGACAGAAATTGTTGTAGACATTTTTGGAAAAAAGAGATCAACTTGTTCAGTTGCTTCATAAACTGCAGCAACATATCAGTGAAGTGACCATCTGTTTCTAAGTCCTAGATATCGTCTTTGAACAAAGTAGGTGGTTTGAGATGTGTGAAAAATTGGTAAGCAGTGCGTGTCAGTGTGCGCGCATGCCGGAAGGGTTGGGGAGGTAGGAACAGAGATTTCATCATTTTTCGTTGCCCTTTCAGGGCTGAGACAAACTAAAGTGTTCAAAAGCCAGAACTGAATGACACTGCAGTAGTTGTAGCAGGTGAGTTATCTGCAAACAGGGGAATTTGTCTTAACGTTTCTCACTTTTGTTTTAGCAGTCAGACTGGAAATGTTACAAATACACCTGACAGTTCACACAAACTGTGCAGGTTCAGAGATTGTTTTGAAGACATTCTCTGTGCGGCAGTGATCCCTGCATACAGCGAAGCCACCAAAAGAAGATTTTGTATCTTATCTGTATGCTGCATATACATGGGATACATCACAAACCATAATAAAGCACAGATAACACGGCATAAATAAAAGAGGGATTCATGTTCACCATTGTCATTTTCCTTGCATAGTTAAGTCACTGGCCAAGCTATACTTACCCAGGCGCAAGACAAACTGTTAAGTTCTAGTTGCACTTCAAGAATGTGTGGCTGGTCGACTGAGCTTGCTGAAAAGTTTTGATGTCAGCAAAAAGCCTGATTCAAAATGCACGATTCAGGCGAGAAGAATCCTCTCTGTATTCTTCACATATAACGGTAATGACGGTGAATCATACCCACCACGAGAGAAAACACACACACACACACACACACACACACACACACACACACACACACACACACACACACACACACACACACACAGAGAGAGAGAGAGAAATATGACAAAGTGAGAACTACATAGTTAAGCAGGAAACCAACTGTTCAGACGCCCATGAAAACGTAACGGAGAAAAAACATAAATCAAAAGGCCTTAGAGGAGTAGACGTAATATCCGAATGCAGTCACCATATCCAGACAGCTCCTGAAGAACACTCTCGTGGGCTCTGACCTATTCCACCATCCAGGAAACCACTGGCTTCTGTGAGACCTATCTTCAGTAGGTCCGGTGATGGCAAGGGTGCAAGAAACAAAATACAAGAATACTTTATTATCTGTAATTCAACCAAGACTGCCCTTACATCCACACAGCGACAAGTAAGCCCCATCACAGCCTAACATTAAAGTTGATATCTCTGAGAGGCAGTCAGTTTCAATGAGGTTCCAACAAGAGCACTGTGCATGTGGTATATAATTGAGATAAACAGCACACCTGAATCTTACAGAATATGAAATACTCGGTTGGTGGTCATTTAATAAACGGAGACATGAATATTAAAGAAAACAAGAGCAGGCAATTGATTGATTCTTTGATCTTGCAGAACTTGACAAAGTTGAAAAAGCCTTGAGACAAAAAAGAAAAAGAATCATATGTGTTCTTTCCGTTTGCAAATGCCTGCCTCCATGCTTGGTCTGCACGTGTTGTCAGCTGCATTGGAAACATATCGGGCCTGTTGATTTTAAAGGTTTGTGTTCTAAACCATATTTTACTGATTGGAGTAATATGTGCGGCTGCTTCGTTTGAGATGGGATTTTTGGGATCAACATATATGTATGTAAGTTAAGTATGTAAGGCCCAACACTCGGCTTATATCACAAATTGACATTTGGGCCAACAGCAAAGTGAGAGCTGTATTATCAATGGTTTCTCCAGTCAATGGGAGATCATTTACAGTTTAGTCTTTTGTTAAAGATTATGACTCAAACTAGGAGGCAAAATTGCACTGGCTCCTAGTGCTGCAGCCTTGTGGGCTGGTTGGCCTTTGGGAACCATCCCAACGCCAACTGTCCTAAAACCCTCTTGGCCGAGAGAGTGGGGATGTAACTTGGGCAAGACACTTGGGCAAGACACTCTCCACTATAATCAAATTCTAGCCCAAATAGTCGGAACAGCAGTTACCTCCTCTGCTGTTCTGATGGTCATAGTCGGACACGACTGACTATCATATATATGTATGTATGTATGTCTGATTGCAGATACCGAACAGCGGACCCTTCACGATGCTGTGCGCCCCTACCAGTCCTGATGGCTATGCCGTTCCCTACCAGCTGTTCTCCAACTCCATTGCCGCTGTTATTTCTTCCTTCCGTGACTGTACAGAGACAGACGCACGCGGGTTCTGGGAAAATCTGCGAACCTGCCTCCTTGAGATGCGTGACTTATGCATGAAGCTTCATGTCCGTGTCCAGTAGGTATTATAGCTATGTTTTTCGTTTTCGCTTTTGTGCAAAATGTCAAATCGTCAAAGCTTTGTGATGACTGATTGACCATTGTATTTCTTCTAAAAGTTTGAATATTTCTATATCGGGTGCTGGATGTTGGCTGATGAATAGCAAATTGCGTCACTTTCGTTTCTTTTGTCAAACTCTGCTTGAATCTGTGATGATGACAATCGTCATTTTTGCTCCTTTTGCTAGTTTGCTTGAACTTGTAACAATCAAGATCGTCAGTTTTGTTTCCTTTGATATGTTTACTTGTATCTGTGATAATGACAATCGTCAGTTTCATTTATTTTGCCTAGTTTCGCTTGAATCTATGAAAATGACAATCGTCAGTTTCATTTATTTTGTCAAGTTTTGCTTGAATCTGTAACAATGACATATGTCAGATTTATTCATTTGTTCGATCGCGTCATAAGTTTTGTTGCTCACGTGTTGCTATTCATTGCCGGGAAATTGTGTATGATTTGAGAAATAAACGTTTATCTTATTGTTTGGTTCCAAATTAATTGAAAGCGCTGACTTTATTCATTTTAACAGAAAAGCTATATTTTTTCTGACATCCACAGCTAGTGGTGTTTATCTCCCCCTTTCTTTAGTTCGCTTTCTTTACGTATCACCACTTTCATCCTTTTCACGGATCATATTCAACATCACTCAATAATTAATTAAGATTCTGATGTAAGAAAAAAACAAAACAAAAACATCATTGTACCTTTTCAACACAATTTTGGTTCCCCAAACCTGTCCATGAAAACCTGCAACAGTTCCACTATCCCCCTCCCCTCTGACAAGGGATATACATACGAGTAGGAAGCGAGGATTTTGGGCTGGAGCCACGTTAGGGCCAAACTTTCCTCTCCATGCTGGACTCTGAGTGGTAGTTCACGTGCTGGTCTTCAGGAGGAGACGATAAACCGAGGTGCTGTGATCGGCGTCCACTTCCTTGGTGGAATTCTGTGAACAAAATCACTTTGAGCAGGAAACAGGTATGCACGCAGACAGGAAAAGAACAACAAGACGGAAACTTTTGTGACGAGAAATTTATCTACTGCACTCCATCCCAATGCAAGACAAGACAAGACACCACACAGGACGATACGACACAATACGATACGATAATGCAACACGAAGCAATACGCTACATCCTACAGTGATACCGTCTTCTGCCTCTAAGCCAAGATGAGCATTTCAGAATAAATACGACAGAGTTGTTGCTGTGTATGGACAGATTAAAAGCAATGAAAACAAGGAAATGTAGATCTAATTACAAATTAAATTTTCCTATTATCACAACGAATTAGTAGATCAAAGAGTGGCAGCTTACGGTGATCACGACAATTTCTCCAGGTCACTTTAGTTCTCAAAGAAATGTTAGTACTGTCCGAGCAACATTTCTTCAAATACATGTAGTTTTACAAGAGCAAGCACGAGCGATACAGACTGTTTCTTCGACTTTATGACCCTAGGAGAACATCAAGGTTTAAGTGATTTTGGAACAAATTCAAAAGGTATTCAAACTGCGGGTATTCATTTGTCCTAAATGTGTCACACCAGCGGAATGTGAGAGTTCGCAATGTACAGTTCGCAATATACAGACATACAGAGAGACCCGCGGGAGGACATCTTCCTTTCTTGCAATGCCGGTTTTGCAAGCAGTAGTGAGAACCACAGACATTGATCAGAGCGACCGAAAACAACATAAACTATCGTTCTTCCTCTTCCTCTGTCCCTGTCTTTACCTGCCTCCCCTCTGTGCGTTTACTCACCCTTCACTGTTACCCATCTGTCCCTCTTTCTATCGCTCCATCTTTTACACACACACACGCACACACACACACACACAACACAATCACGCACGCACGCACGTTCGCGAGCGCGGTTGACAAAATTGTTCTAATATTCCTAAAGCGAAATTCTTTCTGTCAGAACAACTGTTTTAATCTTTTCTATGGGGAAAAGGGAGGTCAGCAAATATTTATCACACTGTCATCTGACCATTTCTTGCCATGGATTTTTGTATGTGCTCATGCGAGACAGGCACAACTTTACCTTGACACCATTGCTTAAAATGGTAAGGAAATATTGAAGAGTTATAAAGCTTTTTTTAATACGGTATTCGGACGTGCACTGTCTTTGTTCTGCCAGGGATGAAAGCGTTAGTAACAGCGCATCAAAAATAACAATTTATGGAATGAGGACACTGCAAGAAAGAAAATGCCTGAGAGAGAGAGAGAGAGAGAGAGAGAGAGAGAGAGAGAGAGAGGGGTGTCAATGTCAGCCCTCACTTCAGTTAGACAATGGCACAGCTGTACATGTAATTACATTTATGGGCATTACAGTAGGGATGACAAAGAAGCAATATAGCCGTTCCCAAACGGCAAGCATTTGCAAAGCATCTGACACGTGAAAACGAAATGGCAAACCATGGACAGGGAAAACGGTATGACAGTTGATGTCTTCTAAAGTATTAAGCTGAGTCACCGACATCTAAAGCAAACGGATTTTGTGTGTTTGTGTGTGTGTGTGTGTGTGTGTGTGTGTGGTGGGGGTGGGGGGGTACATGGGGAAGGGTGTTGTGTGTGCCTGTATGTGGGTGTGGGTGCTCTCATTCAGCTCCATCTGTCTGAAACAGTTTACCTCACGAACTTCGCCAGTCTCCCTCATTTCAATATTTTAAAACTGGTCTGAAAATACATCTTTTGAAAACGCCTATGCTTCAGACCTTCGTTGCCCATACCTTTCCAAAGACATTCAGTTATAAGCCATGTAAACTCTGTGTGTGTGTGTGTGTGTGTGTGTGTGTGTGTGTGTGTGTGCGTGCGTGCGTGCGTGCGTACGTGCGCGCGTGTGTGTGTGAGCTCCCTTTGGGAGGAAAGCGCTCAACAAGTATCCATTACTGTCACGTGTGCTACAGCGGACGTGCACCCTCCCCACAGTACCCTGCCACAGACGCCATAACACAAACAAGCCCACACAGACATTTTTTATAATGTATTTAACATGTGTATGTAGTATGTCTGGAAAAAAAACAGACGCAAAAAAGCAACATAAAAAAAAAGAAAAAAAAGCCCAATAACAGAAGTTTGCCTTAGCCTTCCCACAAAGTAGGCATACACACAAGTACACCGATAAGTGTGGCCGCAGTCATTTACTAATATATCATGTTAAATTCACTCGCAGATATGGGATCTCAACCACGTTCCCACCAATATCAAATTTTGAAAGTTATTTTTCCCATCCCAACTTTCTCTCTCTCATTCTCTCTCCGCAGGTATTAGAATGTTTTTAACTCGTCTGAGATTAGGCGTATCAGCCTATCACCATTAAAGACACATAAACTACGTTTCACAGACAATGCTTGTAAAAGAAAATCTGATTGTCCATTTTGCAGATATCACAGTGAAACAGACGTTCATTTTATTTTGTATTGTCCAAAATACTATGACCTTAGGGAATTGTACATTGCAAGGAAGTATTTCAATCGTCCCTTCAACTTCAAACTATTGCTATTACTTGCTAACAAAAACAAAACTGTTCAAACACGTTTCGCCACTTATATTTATAAAGCTTTCCAAATCAGAAATATGTAAAATATCAATCACAGCTGTGTAATTTCATGCCTCACCTCTGAATGTGTCGACCACAGGAGATATGGGTCGAAGGCCTAATCAATGAATATGTCAATACTCGCGACTCTCCGCAGGTAAATATAACTAGAGCACAAATGTCAGGAACAAAAAATTGTCCAGGAGTCCTTGAACACCCCCTCCTCTCCAGATTTGTCTTTCTTTTTGTTTCTTAACAACTGAGTGTTAAACACACGAAGGTGGAGCCCTTGCTGACGCTGGCGGACTGAACACTGGCCCTCAGAGTCGATGACAGCAGCGACCTCAGCAGACCCATCGCTGGTACCAGAGGCGGTTGGTCTAGAGCTACGTGAACTGAGACCGGCGGAAGCCCCAACACCATGGATACGAACACAGGACAGAGCCTCCGGTCAGACGAATGTCCAGGAAAGCTCTGATCGAACGACAGAAAATGCACCCACTGGCCTCGCACAGTGTGCTGTTTACGAACCAAAGGTGCATACATACAAAACGAGGAAACACCGAATACCAATAGACCACACCCTACAGTGGGAAACCGAACCAAATCAGCAGAACCCAAGCGCCGTTTCCAGTCATGCCCTTCTCCAAGGACTCTCTCTCTCCGAGATCAGTTAGACCTTCGTCATTATCCAAACACGTCACACACCCAAAACTTAAAAGAAAAACGTTACACATAAATCGTGTCATACAAAACATTGTTACACAACCATGGCATGTATGGAAAACCTGTTCAAAGATTTAAGAAAGAAGAACGACAGTAGAAAGAGAATGTCATGAGCTGTGACAATGCCCCAATCATAATTTCAAAAATTTAATTCGTAACACCAAATAGCTCATCACTGGAAGTGATCCCAGCGGCCACCCACGAGCCTCTGTCTGCCGAGCGAAAAGGAAAAGGGGACGATACGGATTCGAACCCCCATCTAACAAAATGAATAAACAAAAACACTGCAACCACTAGGTCATCCGTGATATTTTTTCTATTATCATTATCACATCAGAATATCAGAACAGTACAAACAGGTCACAGATGTCAAGGTAACTTTATATTTCACGTTGTAAATCAGCAGCCAATGAACCGCCACACATCTGTTGCAATTATGTGTACACTGTAAGATTGTATACGCTGTGAGTAAGTCTCTTGCTATGGCTTAAAGCGAAAAAAAAGCCCAGAAAGCATAATTTGATGGCTGGAATTCATGCAGTTATTTCATTTTCGCCATTGCATTAATTTTCTGTCCTAATCCCGCTTCCCCCATGCCCCCCACCCCTCTCAACCTCACCCTTCCAATATTATGCTTTTCTTTCTCCAATCGCTGACACTCTTCCGCTACTCTATCTTTTTCACATTCTGTTCTCTCTCTTTCTCCATCTCTCTCTCTCTTCCTTCCTCAGCCCTCCCCCTCCACATTAGCCGCCCCCTTTTCAGTTGAATAATGCTTCCCCTGATATTGCTAAAGATAAAAAGATCATGATAGAAGTGATAATAATAATAATAACATGATTCATTTTCAGTCTAATATCATCATCTTAGATGAACAGACTATGAATAAATGAACGTAATGTGTGGAGACCATAGTAAAATGACAGAAGAGAAACGTGGAACCAGGCTCGCTGATGGTTTTCTGCTATAAGATAAACATTTACAACAGAAGCAGTGTATTATTTTGATAGTGCTGACATCGAAGGGCGTGGGAGAAGAATCAAGTATTTTAAAAAATCAATGTGAAAAGATCTTACAACCTGTAAACGTGTTCGTACCACAGGTCCATTCATTTATTCAAAATAAATTTATTTTCCCTTCCAGCGTGTACTCGTGTTAGTTTTACAGAGACATATTCTCAATACACATGTCAATGCTGACATCCTTCTGGTATCCTTGAGGAAGTAAGGCAATCACAAAGAGCCCAGAAATAGGTCTCACTTATCAATCAACTGTTGTTAATCGATGACTTGTCGCCTACGCCAAAGTGTTGTCTGTAGATGACAAATGAGCGTACCGACAACAAATCAGCAGATACCGTGGTAAACGCCAATGTGTACTGCCATGTGTTAATGAAAAAGGAGAGAGAGATATAGAGGGAGAGGCAGAGAGAGAGAGAGCTGGAGATAATGGTGTGCATGCACATTTGTGTGTGTGTGTGTGTGTGTGTGTGTGTGTGTGTGTGTGTGTGTGTGTGTGAACGAAACGCCACAGACAGAAAAGATAATCGTTTTGACAGCCATTGTTGTAACAGATTGCTTTGTGACTGTCAGCTGGACTTATATGAGTGAATGTCACAACAGCTGTTGGGCGATACCCGACCAGGTAGGTGGCTGCTCTTTCCCGAATTATCTCATTACGCTTTTAATCTGTTGGTCTTTGTTTCTTTCTTTCATGTGGACTGAAACAAACAAAGTCTTTGCATGTTGCATTTTTCCTGTTCTTCTTGTTCTTGTTCTTCTTCTTGTTCTTGTTCTTCTACCTTCGTGGGCTGCAACTACCACGTTCACTCGTCTGTACAAGTGGGATTTTACGTGCATGACGGTTTTCACCTTTCCATGTAGTCGAGTTGTATTCAGTCAGTTCCTTTCCTTTTCAGATACCACTCTGACTCGCTGTGTTCGTGCCGTTAACCAGGAAGATCACAGCAGTGATGATCCGAAAACTCAGTTCCCACGCCTTTCCTCTGGTCACGGCTTTGTCGCTGCAGAACAAGGCCTGGACCCGCGTCGCTCCGCGCACGCCTCTTCGCCTCTACGGCACTGCACCGCTTTCCTTCACTTTCAGAAAACTGCTGCTGCAACACAGGGGACCCCGTCAGAGTCCTTCACCACTGTGGATGCTGCCGCTTCACAGCGTGTCGTGTGAACTGAACTGGAAGGCGAACTACAGCGACAACAGTGCCAAAAGGGATTCAAGTGGTTATGGTGCTTCAGTGCAGGCAAGAAGCACATTGTAAATTACAGTGTTTCACTCCATGCAGACAATGACAATGGATATAAGTTATGATGTTAGATATACTTATGTGCAGACAAAGAACCATGGCCTTAAAGTTTTAGGGTGAACGCATACACCCATACGCACTAACACACGCATGCACGCACACGCACACGCACACACACACTTTTGTGCGCATGCGCGACCACACACACACACGCGTGAGCGCGCGCGCAAACACACACACACGCACGCGCACACACACACAGTAAGTCATGTTTATCATGCGTTGATAAGAAACTTTCACTTCACTGATTACAATTCCGTCTTTCGTTCCCTATTTCACACTGTTTCTCATCAGCAAAGTCATACAGAAGAAAAAACATCAAAGATAGCATCATAGGGATTTTTCCACCCCAAAATCTTTCATCCATATAGGCCTTCAGAAGAAATGCTAGCACTTTGTATCATGTAATGATTATTATTATGTATACATACGTGTGTGTGTGTGTGTGTGTGTGTGTGTGTGTGTTGACAGAGGTACTTCATATCAGTATGTATGCAAAGTGTTACAAAACAAAACAAATCAATGCATTTAGCAGGTGCGCAAGTACGGTTGTGTAAAAATGGTTGGTGAATAATTCAGTAGTTTTGACTGGTATGCTGGTTGGTTATTTAGTCGTCTAAACGCAGGCGGCTGTGGGGTGATGGGTCGTCCGCCGTAGACTGGGGCAGACGCGGCGCCCGTATCCTTCCACAGTGTCAGAGCAGCCCTTTTTAGGGACAGCACTGCTCTCCCCACATGGGGAAGGGGAGATAAAAGGATCCCTAAACAAAGCCTGCCTCACCTAGTACCTAGTAGGAAACCGCACCAACTTGGACATCCAACACTAGCGGTCGAAAACAACAGAAGAAAAGAATCAGGAGTCATGCCCTGACTCTGGGTGTTTGGAATGTTCGCACCCTCTTAGACAGAGACGACAGACCAGAAAGACGCACAGCGCTCATTGCTAGAATGCTTGATCGCTACCAGGTGGACATAGCAGCCCTGAGCGAAACCAGGTTTGCGGGTGAAACCCGGCTGGAGGAAGCTGGAGGGGGCTACACCTTCCACTGCATTGGGAAGCCAGATGGCACCCCAAGAACCTCAGGCGTGGGCTTTGCCATACGAACCAAACTTGCACGACATCCTGACAGCCTTCTATATGGGATGAACGACAGGCTGATGACCCTGCGTCTGAAGCTGTCCAAGGATCGCTTCTCCACAGTCATCATCTGCTATGCCCCGACGATGACCAACCCTGATGACATCAAAGAAGCTTTCTACGAGGAGCTCAGCCGCACCATTTCAGCGGTAGACAGAAAGGACAGGCTGATCATCCTTGGGGATTTCAATGCCCGCGTCAGCGTGGACTTCTCCTCGTGGCCAAAAGTCCTAGGACAGCATGGTACTGGCAAGTGCAACTCCAACGGACTGCTTTTGCTCTCGCTCTGCGCGCAGCATGGACTGACCATCACCAACACCCTCTTCCAACAAGCAGACAAGTACAAGAACACATGGATGCACCCCCGCTCCAAGCAATGGCACATGCTGGACTATGTGGTTGTCTGGCAGAGGAACAGAGGTGATGTTTCCATTACACGCTGCATGAGAGGAGCAGTCTGTTGGTCGGACCATCGCCTGGTATGCAGCAAGATAAACATCAGACTTGCACGCAAGCTGCAACCAGCCAGGCAGAAACCCCCTAGGAAGTTGAACATCCACCGCCTCCCTATCACCAAGGACGTGCTGCAGCAGCAAATCCAAGCAGTTCTCCAAGAAATTCCTGCACTGACTGATGTAGAAGAAGTATGGAGCACCTTTAGAGATGCTGTGTACACAGCAGCAGCTGACACACTCGGCTTTGTACAGAGGAGCCACAAAGACTGGTTTGACGAGAACGACTCTGGAATCTCCAAGCTCCTGAACACACTGCATATACGGCATCAGGATCACATTTCCGATAAAGACTGCCAGAGGAAGGAGAACCAGTTCTTGCAAACCAAGCAACTCATACAGAAGAGGCTGCGTGAGATGAAGAACACCTGGTGGGAGAGAAAGTCTGAAAAGCTTCAGTCCGCTGCTGATGCTCACGACATGAAGACCTTTCATGATGGTCTCCGAGCTGTGTATGGGCCCGAGCCTTAGACCAAACCACCCTCCTGACAGACAAAAAAAACATGCTTGCCTGCTGGGCAGATCACTTCAACACCCTCCTCAACAAGGATTTGGTCGTATCTGACGAGGTAATTGCAGCCCTCCCACAGCTACCAGTTAATGACTCACTAGCTGCCTCTCCCACCAAGGCCGAGACCCAGAAGGCCCTGAAGCTGACAACGTCAGGAAAAGCACCAGGAACGGATGGAATCCAGGCTGACATCTACAAGTATGGAGGTGAGGTGCTGACAGACAAGCTGACCACCCTGTTTCAGTCTATCTGGGAGAGAGGGGAGGTCCCCCAGGATTTCAAAGATGCTTCAATTGTCCACATTTACAGACAGAAGAGAGACAAAACATCCTGCGATAACCACCGTGGAATCTCTCTCCTCTGCATCGTTGGCAAGATCTTCGCCCACATCATACTGAACAGACTGGTTGACCATGTTTCCAACACAGTCAGCCCTGAAGCACAGCGCGGCTTCTGCCCAGGCAGGGGAACATGTGACATAGTGTTTGCCGTAAGCCAGATGCAAGAGAAGTGCCATGAGCAGAACAAGGAGCTCCACATGGTCTTTGTAGACCTGACTAAGGCCTTCGACACGGTGAACCGCCATGGTCTGTGGAAGATCCTCCTAAAGTTCAGCTGCCCAGACAGCCTAATCCAGCTGATTGCGTCTTTCTACGATGGCATGCAGGCGAGAGTACAGGAAAGTACTGACATGTCGGATCCGTTCCCTGTGGTAAATGGAGTGAAACAGGGCTGCGTCCTGGCACCCACACTGTTCTCTATTCTCTTCTCTGCCATGCTGATTGACGCCTTCCAAGACTGTGACCGGGGCATCTAGATGCGCACAGATGGCAAATTTTTCAACTTGCGGTGACCCCATGCCAGGTCCAGGGTGTTTGAGGCACTGTTCAGAGAGTTCCTCTTCGTTGATGACTGCGCGCTTGCTGCACACACCCATGAGGACATGCAGTTCATTATGGACAGGTTCTCAACCTCCTGCAGGCGATTTGGACTCACCATCAGCCTCAGCAAGACCAAGTCCATATACCAACCAGCTTGCTCACAGAACGCCAGTGCCTGCCCCCTCCCCACCTGCAATCAAGATCGATGACACAGAGATCAAGTCAGTTGACAAGTTTTGCTACCTGGGCAGCACCCTATGAAGCAATGGAGCCCTTGATGCAGAAGTGACGCTGCACATCGCCAGGCTGTGGAACAACAAAGGCATCAGGCTCAGCACCAAAATCAAAACCTACAGAGCTGTTGTGCTGACCACCTTGTTGTACTGCTGTGAAACATGGACGACGTATCACCGTCACATTCAACAACTTGAGCAGTTTCACCAGAGATGCCTACGAAAGATCCTTGGCATAAAATGGCAAGACAGGGTCTCCAACCTCCAGGTCTTAGAGAGGAGCGGCCTGCCCAGCATCGAAAGCCTGCTGATCCAGTGCCAGCTACGCTGGACAGGACACATTGTCTGCATGACAGACAGCAGGATCCCGAAGATGCTTTTGTATGGCCAGCTGAAGGAAGGCCACCGTGAACTTGAAAGACCCTGCAAGCGCTTCAAGGACACCTTAAAGACCTCTTCTCCCATATTAGGACACACACTGACAGATAAGCCTGCCTGCCTACTCATCCGTCGGACTGACG
This sequence comes from Babylonia areolata, assembly GCF_041734735.1. Classification (NCBI taxonomy): domain Eukaryota; kingdom Metazoa; phylum Mollusca; class Gastropoda; order Neogastropoda; family Buccinidae; genus Babylonia; species Babylonia areolata. The sequence goes on from NC_134876.1 coordinate 82,499,599, forward strand.
GGAGACTCCATCATCTCATTGGTTGGCTGGTTGGTTAATTAGTCGCGCATCTAGTTAGCTGGTTAGTCATTCAGTTATCAGATGAAAAGTGCTTACTCAATCACCTTGGTCAGTTCGTCAGTCATGTTTGTTTATTTGTATGTTTTTCACTTATTTGTTGATTGGAAACCAGTCTCTATCTGGCACAGATGCCGCTGCCCAAGCTGCCAGTGCCCGAGGTGAAGGACACGATGAACAAATACCTGACTGTGCTCAGCACTGTCATCAGCCCGCACGAGCTGAATGTGACTAAAAAGCACGTGCAACAATTCATGACCCCTGGGGGCTGGGGAGATAAACTGCAGTACTATCTGCTGCAACGACGGAGTGAAACAGACAACTGGGTAAGTGTGTGTGTGTGTGTGTGTGTGTGTGTGTGTGTAGATGGGTGAGTGGATGGATGTGCGCGTGTGTGGATGTGTGTGTGAACATTGCCATGATTTAAAAAAAAAAAAAAGTTATTTTTCTTTTCTAAGGGCAGAATTCAACAATTCAACAGCAATGGATACAGGAAGAGAAGACAAATAGACCAAATGAAAGAAGATTGAATCATACCTTTAATGTTGTAATTTAGCCAGCAAACATTGTGGCTCTTATTAACCAGAAAGCTTGGGTGGCCAGTGCGTGTCACAGAGAACACAATGTTGAACTTTCTGTTTTCATTCAAAAGGACACGAAAAAAAAAAGATGAAAATGGGGAGGATAACAAATATATCTTTAATGGTTTCTATTGTGCTCATTCTAAAAAGAAAAAAGAGGGAAAGAGAAACATTCCAAATGTTTCCAGTTGTCGTTTGTGGTTTTTGCAGAAAGATATTCTGAACTTTTTGATACCATTAACTCTCACACAAAATAAATATGGACATACTAGTTTGAAGTTTTGACATTCATCCCAGGTCTCTGTATTCCACGTTTTGCACAGATGGTGTTGTTATTCGATTTCACTAACTTTCATCCTTCGTTTCCTTTGTACATTTCATGTCAAATATTTCCATTGTCCCTTTTACACGTCATATGAGTGGTTCTTTTCCCTTTTTTTCTTCGACCCCTATTTGCTTTTAAACAACATAAGAGAAAATGGTGGATAAAAAGTTTTTCATGTACTACGGGCCCTGTAAATGAGCATATTAAACAACATGAGAGAAAACGGTGTGTAAAATGATTTTCATGTATGACCGACCTTGTAAATGAGAAACTTTCCACCTGCCATCAACTGTTACCTAAAAAACCAAATCTTCGAATTGTTGTATATCATGTTTCTTCCAGTCAAGAAGCCTATAATTTCAATGTACGAGGGTCATTCAATAAATAAGGTGAATTTTTCGGTATGAGGACTTCTAATACAGATAGAAGCTTACTTTTTTTTTCAACGTAGTCTCCCAGCACTGTCACACACTTTTCCCATCTGTGCACAAGCTTCCGTATTCCCTCAGCGTAAAAATCTTTGGACTGATGTCTCAGCCAGTCGCTCACAACACTTTTGACTTCATCGTCACTTTCAAAGTTCGTGCCTCTCGTGAACGCTTTCAAGGGACCAAACAGGTGAAAGTCTGAAGGGGCAAGGTCTGGGCTGTAAGGGGGATGAGGGAGCAGTTCCCAGCCCAGCTCGTTGATGGTCTGCACCGTTCGGGCTGCTGTGTGAGGCCTTGCGTTGTCATGATGCAAGATGACTCCTTCTGACTGATGACCCCTGCGTTTGTTCTTTATGTCTTTCTTGACCTGCCTCAGCAGTTCACAGTAGGTGGCACTGTTCACAGTGCTTCCTTTCTCAAGGAATGAAATGGTGATTGGGCCTTGCATATCCCAAAAAACGGTGAGCATCACCTTCCTCGTGGACCGCTGGGACTTGAACTTCTTCTTCACTGGAGAGCCTACGTGCTTCCACTCCATGGACTGCCGTTTGGACTCAGGCTCATAGTGCCAAACCCATGTCTCGTCACATGTGACCACCTTCTTCAGAAACTCATCACCATCCTTCTCATAGCGGCAGAGACACTGCTGGGACAACTCGACCCTCCTCTGTTTGTGCTCTGGAGTAAGCATCTTTGGCACCCACCGGCAGCTGACCTTCGAGTAGCCAAGGTCATCATGGACAATTTTGTGTGCTGTCCCAACAGATAAGCTCAAAGTCCTTGCAATGTCATCCACTTTCACCCTTCTGTCAGACTGAATGAGGTCATTGACTGATTCGATCACCTCAGGAGACCTCACTTCTGTAGGCCTTCCAGGCCTGTCTTCATCCTCAACACTGCTCCGTCCTTCTTTAAACAATTTAGCCCACTTGTAGACATTTTTTCGGCTGAAACATGTGGCACCATACACAGTTGACATTCTCCTATGAATTTCAACTGGTTTGCACCCTTCAGCAAAAAGTAAGCTTCTATCTGTATTAGAAGTCCTTATATCGAAAAATTCACCTTATTTATTGAATGACCCTCGTAATTGAAGATGTATTAGTTAACACCATTTTTATGGATTATGCTTCCTGCAAAGGAGAGACCTCTAAAAATGTTGATTCTTCGTTTCGGGCCTCAGACCAGTTACTACACAAACCATTCTTATGTTCAACTTCAACTTTCCATTGACTCTAAGTTGAAAACAAAAACACAAAATTACACCTTTGAAATTATAAGCATTGCGCTTCTTATACACAGAATTGCATTTTTTAATGTTTGTGTTTCAGGCATCTGAGTGGTGGTTACGGACCATGTATCTTGATAATCGATTACCGCTCCCGTTTAATTCTAGCCCAGCCAGCATTCTTTCCACTCAGCTTTTTTCTAGCAAAGAAGATTGCCTGCGGTAAGTTTGTCTCGTCCATACTCATTTTGTTGTGATATTGAAATTAGAAATTGAGATTAGAAATACAATAAATGAATGTGAGAGGACAGGTCTGAAATCTGAGGGGCGGTTGAACCCTTTGAAGACAGCAACTGGGAGGTCGTTTGGATCTTTCTTCTTCTTCTTTTTCTTTTTGTCAGTCGTTTGGAATGTTACATTTTCTCTTGAATCATCTTGATCATAGATAGTGTTTGTGTGTTGTTGTTTTATGAATTCACGGTGCATTGACATAATATTCCTTTTTTTTTCTTTTTTCTTTTTCTTCTTCTTCTTTTTTTTTTTTTTAATTTTCCAAAAACATGTATACAATACAGAGAATAGTATGAAACAAACAATATACAACGAACAGTAGCATCTTCCACTACAGAGAGAGAGATAAGACAAAATAAAACAAAACAGACTATAGCAAGGCAAAACAAATCTGTAACAACAACATCAACAGCAATAAAAACAACAACAAACAAACAAACAAACAAAAAAGGAAGATTTGTCCAATCATTCAATCAATCAATGTTTACACCTTACTGATTGTAGTAATCATGGTGATTTAAGATGACATTAATAGTAAATAGCCTGGACCAGTTGTAACATAGCAACAGCATCAAATGTGTCAACTATTACAGTAATGGTATCTAGGGTAAGACGAAAGTGAGTGGTGGCATTATAATGTCATAATAATAAGGAGCATGAGTATACCACTTATTGGAAAAGAAAGCTTGTAGTTGATCACATTGTAAAGACAACAGCAACCATAAAAGTTAAAAAACAACAACAAATAATACATATAAGAAATAAATAAGGACATGTTAGTACAAAGTAAGGACTGTTATACAGAATGGTAACTATGGAACATGCGAAATTATGATTAAGTAACAGTTTCCATAATTGGAAGGTAACTGTTCCACTTTGTACGGAAAGCATGATGGTTCATTAGTATATAAGATGCATGTTCTTCGATTTTGTATCTGTATCTGAGCTGTGTTTTAAATGCATTGAGTTGTGGTGGTTGTTTATTGAATTTGCATTTGTACAGAAAGTTTTTGGCAAGTAAAATAATAAAATCTAAAATTGTTATTAATATCAGTTTGGAAAGCAGTCCAAAATCTCTGCACAATCTCACATCTCCAAAAAAGGTGTTCAATGGTTTCTGGATGTGATCCACAGAAGCTACATTTATCATTATGAGAGATATTCATCTGTTTCAGTGATTTGTTTGTTGCAATAATCCTATGAACTATTCTTATTTGAAACCATTTTAAGTTAACGTCACTTATTTTGTGTATTTTGTGAAATGTCTGTTTCCAATTAATGTTCAGTTGCAACAAATCGTTCCATTTCTTTCAGCATTTAGGGGTCGTATTGTTTTTAACTAGAGTATCGTAATAAACTTTTGTTCCTTTTTTCACTGAATATATCATTTGTCATTTTCTCATCTGCAAAGCAGTGTTATTATCAATTTTAATGTTTAGGTTTTTTTAATATAATTTCTAACTGACCTTATGCAACCATTTAAAGTAAGGACATAATATTCTTACAAATAAGAATACAAGGCAGGTGTGGAAACGCCGATTTTGTAAAGATACAGTAATAGAATGTATGTAAATGTAGACGAAGATTGACAAAGGTCATGATGTGTTGGTGATGGTTGTGGTACTGGTATGTGTGAATGTGTGTGTGTGTGTGTGTGTGTGTGTGTGTGCGCGCGCGCGCGCGCGTGCGCGCGTGTGTGTGCGCGCGCGTGTGTGAGTGTGTTAGTAAATAGGTAGAGAGAGAGAGGAATGGAGGGAGGGAGAGGGAGAGAGATATCGACACACAGAAAGAAAGACAGAACATCTCTGTCACTTTTTTTGTATGTTTCAGATTCGCAGCAAGGCTCTCGTTGGGAATAGTTGATTACACATTGATGATTGACAGGTGGGTACGCCAATGCACAGCCCGTACGTAGCTGACAGTGACTTCGCTTTGTAAACGCTCACACACAGACACACAGACACAGACAGACACACACACATACACACACAAACACACGTGCGCGCGCGCGTTATTAGTGTGGTGTCCAGTTGTATTAGGTGAGCTAGTAGGTTTTTAAGCAATGCAGCCATTAGTTTCAAGAGGTCATGTTTGCTGTAAGAAAAAGGTTTCTTCGTCTTCGGAAATCCAAGAAATTTGTTTCTTCGAAAAAGAAAATCACCCTATTCAAGGTTGTATTAGCGGGTAAGATTGCTGCTGTTTTTTTCTTGGTTTTTTTTTTTTCTTTTTCTTGTTTTCTTTAATGTATTAGACATATTGATGGTGGCTTTTGCTTGATTTTTTTTTTATTTATAATTTTTTGGTTCGTATTCTGAAACAAACATCGATTAAAGATAATCCAGCTTCTCAGCGCTTTCAGGCTTTTATTTCTGTCAACAGTCCCGTTACACATATGACGTGTCTATGTTCTGCTCCAAGCCCGTTACGAAATGTAATCTTTTAATGAAATTGACTGATAAAGATAGTGTAATGCCAGCAAAGGCAGAAGTAGTCTTGTAGTCTAACATCGTATAAATTTCGAATACACCATCATGAAGATGCCTAATTCTAATATGTGGTGCTCTGTGGTGCTGCTTTAACCTCCTCTGTTAGAATTTTAAAATATCAGTTGACTTTTTGCATTACTTTCCACTTTCAGACACACTTTTATTAAACATTGTACAAGTTATTTGTATTGTTCTGTTAAAAATCGGTTGGTACCCTGTCCCTCTACCAGCGGGACCTTGCCTGTAGAGATGGCGGACAAGAATCAGCCAATGTGTATGGAACAGGACTACAGACTTTTCTCCAGCTACAGGAGACCTGGCATTCCCTCTGACCAGCTGATCACCCACCTGGGAACACAAAGACCGGCCTTCATGGTTGTGGCATGCAGAAATCAGGTCATTCTTTTCCTTTGAAACCGTCTACTTAGGCATGATCTCTTTGTCCACCACTGTCAAAACTGCATCCTATTCATACTGTTTGTGTGGGGGTGGGGTGGGGGATGGGTGGTGGTGGTGTGAGCATGCGAGTTGGACGAGATGTTACAGGATTTTTGTTTGCAGTGTGTGTAAATTGATTTACTCTATTATTTCGTCACTCATAGTTAACGAGTTTTTGCGAGTAATGCGCTTTGATATATTTTGAGAAAAGCGCTGAATAAGTGTTCATATTAACGATAAAAATAACACTGATAATATGACGATGATAATGATGATAGTATAATAATAATAATAATAATAAAAATAATTATCATCATTAGCATCATCACCATTGTCATCATCATTATTATGATGATGATGATTATTATTATTGTTATTATTGTTGCATGTATATTGATTACACCCAGTGTGCCGTGTTGCAGTTTTACAGAGTGGACGTGGAGCAGGACGGCGTGACGCTCAGTGAGGGAGAGCTGTTCTCACAGCTGTGCAAAGTGGTGTCAGCAGCAGATCGCCACGCGGCCGGGTCACCTCCGGTGGGGGTCCTCACGGCGATCGACCGGTCAGCGTGGGCTGAAGCCAGGGAAAGACTGGCCGCAGGTTTGACAATAACATGACCAAGAGATACACGGTGTTGTTGATGTTTTTTGATGTTCATGATGATGATGAAAATGATGATATTGTTGTTGTTGTTGTTTTAAAAGAAGAAAAGTAAATTTCAGATAGTTATGTCTAGAAAACAACCAAAAGCATGTTACATATAAGATTATTTTCAATGATACCAAAGATATGGAAATTCATTTGAAATATAAGTTTCCAACTGTATTATATCTGTCAACAGATGTGATTCTGTATTCATGTCATAGTTTTGTTGTTTCTAACTCAACCTGTGTGTTATAATGAGAATGTTAATACATAAACTTCTGCAGAAAACGAAACTGAATCTAAGCTTTGTTAATTTTTTTTTTAATGAAGCTAACCGCGGCAGGTGTGGACATAACACACGCTGCGAGCTGAACCCCTGCCACTGTTCTCAATGTGGCCAGATGATAAACAAAGAACACATTCACCAAATTCCGGGCATGTGCTACAAAGTGACTCTACAGCTGTACTTGACTGTCTCTGAATCTGTCAGGTGTAAGGGAGAGGAGGTTGGGGGGGAGGGTGAGGGAGTATCGGGAATGGGGAGTATCTGTATCAACACACTCCCAACCACATAACATGTCGAGAACAGACGGCAATGAAAAGTATATGCTGTGACCGATCCAGCGCCATGCATTCTTCACAGAGCTGTGGACTGCAAAAGAGAATGTCGTTCCAGACGGTGCCCACGCTCCACGATTCAACACCGACAGGCGCGGATCCATTGTTTTATGAGACAGAGGCAGCAACAAGAGATTCGCATTAGTTGTGGTGGCACATAAATGTACATGAATTGGTCAATATTACTATTATGTTGTGTTGTATTGCATTACATTACATTGTTTTGTATTATGTTGCGTTGTTTTGTATTACATTTTGTCACAACAGATTTCTCTGTGTGAAATTCGGGCTGCTCTTCCCAGGGAGAGCACTCCGCTACAGTACAGAGCCACCCAGGTTTTCCTGCCTGCACGTGTCACATTATTAGTTTTCCTTCAAAGTGGATTTTTGTACATAATTTTGCAACTGACAACCTTTTTGTTGCCATGGGTTCTTTTATGTGCGCTAAGTGCATGCTACATACAGGTCCTCAGTTTATCGTTTAACCTAATGGCTAGCTGTCAGACCAACACTCAATGTCTAGTGGAGGGGGAGAAAATGCTGGCGAGTGGGATTCGAGCCTGTGCGCTCAGATTCTCTCACTTCATAGGCAGACGCGTTGCCACTAGACCACCAGACCACATACTTTTCTCTTTTATGTCATCAGCTGGCGAGAATAGTAGCCACCTGGACACAATTGAAAACTCGCTGTTCATACTGTGCCTGGACACACCAGTAAAACGATCCTCCTCATCGTCAGCAAGGGAGGGGGTGAACGAGAAAGAAGAGGAGGAGTTGACAAACCTGGCACAGTATGCTTTGCATGGCCAAGGCACTGACTTCAATTCGTGCAACCGCTGGTTTGACAAACCAATGCAGGTCAGTCAGTAGTGTGTGTGTGTGTGTGTGTGTCTGTGTGTCTGTGTGTCTGTGTGAGTGTGGGAGGGGTGTGGGTGGGTGTTGTTTCAGGTGACCAAAGAAGGATGGTCAAAAGGTTAAACAAGCAAATGAATGAAAGGGAAAAAAAGAACCAAACGAAACAGTGAACAAATGGAACCAATAAATGAACTAAGGAACAAACGAATGCACCAACAGACAAACGAATGAACAACCATCGAGCAATTAAAAAAACCGAGTGTGTGCATGACACCATGACACCTGATATGTGTGTGCAGTGGATTCTGTCTGAAGACGGCACTTTTGTTGGGGTCGGAGAACACTCTGCGTCAGAGGGAAGACCACAGTTGGTGGCCGCGAATTACGCCTTCACCAAAACGTAATTTTGTTTCATTCACACATTCATTAATTCGTTTATTCACTCACGTTGTTCACATCCAAAGAGGAGGCACTCATGCGAAAATCCACGAATCAAATAAAGTCTGTCCATTCGTTCGTTCGTTCTTCTGCTCGTTCGTTTGTTTGTTCATTTGTTCTATGTGACGGGATGCGTTCTCAAACAAACCATGAAAAAAATATATTGTTGTTTTGTAAAAAGTCAGTCTTTTCATTGTTCGTTTAGTGTGAAGGGTACATTTTACAGAGTCACGCAATGTGAACAAAGTGTACGTGTTGTTGTGTGTGTAATCAAAAGATATCACTCCTGTTGAGAATGTCTGCTGCGTGGGGATATTGGTTGAGACAAGCCTTTATAAAGCCTCAGCATTCTTCCATGGCAAGAAGGTCAAGTTTACTTTTTAGAAGATACTGTAGTCTCTTGTTATTCTGACTGCTGAGATACTGTGATAAACAGCCTCAGTTCTCACCCGACATGTGAGCGGAACGAAGGACAGGATCCACGCTGTCTGGCAGAACCAGTGTGGCTGAAATGGACCACGACCTCTGAGATAGAGTCTGACATTGCACGTGCTAAAGAGGAGGTGGACCGGTAAGGGCAAACACACACATACACACACACACACACACACACACACACACACGCACGCACGCACGCACACAGACGCACACAGACACACCCACACACACACACAGACACCCCCCCCCACACACACACACACTTATACGAACGCACACAGACGCACACCATGTTTTGAACGTGTTTAGACGGAATGAAAGAGACAATAAAATATGTTGACACAAAAACGTTCAGACGAACGTCTCCTCCACAATATTTGCATAGTCGCTCCTAAAAACAAAAACATACAAACGACAGCAGCAACTTAAAATGTACTTACGAATCTCCTTCATGTCTTCAGAAATGTACAGAGGCCAGGTCTGTGCGGAAGGCGATTTAACGAGTTTGGTCGGGAATTTCCCAAAAGTCAAGGCATCAGCCCAGACACCTTTCTACAGCTAGCTATCCAAATGGCATACTACAGGTCAGTCACATCAGTTTTATGATCTTAAACTACAGAACACTGTGTAACTCTTCTCGCATTTCAACAGTTTAGCTTGCCTCACTTTATTCTATATCAGCAGAGTCATGATAATTAGTATATACCAACAGGGTCACGATAATTAGTCTTTATTAACAGGATTACAATAATTAGTCTGTATCAACAGCTTCACTAAAATTAGCCTATGCCAGCAGCATGATTAATCTACATCAGGAGGATCGCGATAATTTAAGCCAATTTTTTCGGTTCAGCACGACATTTCAGCACTTCTCGACTGTGTTATAGCATAGTAGCCCTTCTCAGTTAAATGACAGTCGTGTTCTGACTCTTCTCGGCCAAATCACAACACTTTCCTCCGCAGTAAGATCACAATGCTTTAGCTTTTCTGTTAACCAAGTCAAATCAGCATCAGCTTCATCAAAACGCTTCACTTCACCCCTCACCCCCCTCACACTTTATCCCTTCTCGGAGTGATCACAACACTATTGCCCTCTTCAGTGAAACACTTTGATGAATGACATGAACGGCGGGCGCGGAGTGAGAGAACTTCCAAGAAATAAAAAGTACGGTAGCCTCCAGAAGGCCTAATTACAATTGAATGGAAACACGAAAGTAAGGTGAAACATGACCTTTCTCAGCAAAGTCATAACATTTCATCCCTTCTCAGCAAAGCCAACATATCTCAGCCCTTCTAAGCAGAGTCACCATGTCCCAGCCCTTCTCAGCAAAGTCACAACACTTCTGTCCTATTCGTATCCAAATTGCTGCTAATACAAATTTAAAAACAACAACAAAAGCAACCGTTGTTCTGATTGGTTTCTGGTGCGCGTCAGACTGCAGCATTAGATAAAAAAATTAAAAAAATGACGCAAGATTTCTGACTGGAAGGAAATGATGTAGCATTTCCTATTGGCTTCTAATGCCTAAACCTGCCGCAGTCATTCAAAGAAAAATGATTCAGTGTTTCTGCTGGTTTCTGTTGTGTCAGAATGCATGGCCGGATGGCAATGACGTACGAGAGCGCCACCTTACGTCGGTTCAGACAGGGTCGTGAAGACAACATCCGGATCAACTCACCAGCTGTGCTAACATGGATCCAAGCCATGTGCGGGGAGATACACACATCTGTGAGTAGGCTTACGCTCGAAAGGAAACTTGACGATAATCACTTTGGAATAATATTTTCTGCATGCGCTCTGATGGAAAATAAGGATAGATCAATGGATAAAGATGCCGTTGCACGTCGCTACATCAAAATTATAATTATAAACGGGTGGCAGAACAATTTTTATGTTGTCGATTGTCAGTCTTATGACGGACATTAAGGTCTAGGGAACAGGAACGAATTTAGGAATAAGCAACATTGGTAGTAGTATACCTAGTAGTAGTAGTAGTAGTAGTAGTAGTAGTAGTAGTAGTAGTAGTAGCAGCAGCAGCGGCAACAACTTCAGCAATAGTGGTAGGTAGACTGAGCAGTCACAGCAGCAGCAGAAGTGGAGAAGTAACAAATACTGTTGCAGGGTTTGTCATTACCCTCGAAGTAGCCGTATTTGCTAAGAATGCACACGCAAAAAGGCACAGCGTCATGAATCTCCTTTGAAAAGTGTTATTTCTCATCTTTCAGGAAGCAGAAAAGTTTGCTTTGTTTGAAGCAGCTTGTGACTGGAAGGAGAAATACAAAAATGACGTAAGTTCGTTTGTCTCTTTCTTTTCTTTTCTTTTCCTTCTTTCGTTCTCAGTAAAGTGAAGATACTGTGAAACTTTAATTTTTTTAAACTGAATTTTTAAAAAGTTCCATTCTTGTCACCAACAGTGTGCATGTGTGTGTGTGTGTGTGTGTGTGTGTGTGTGTGTGTGTGTGTGTGTCCTGAAAGAGCGAAAGAGAGAGATAATGAATGAATGAATGAATGAATGATTTATTCATATAAGGACATAGCCCCACATAAATGGGGAACACTGAATACAACAATACAGTATACGTTATGAAGTCATAACAGACAGTGAAAGAGAGAGTGAGAGGGACAGAGACAGAGGGAGAGAGTAACGAATTCAAGGGGAATAAATGAAGGCAACCAACCATCCTGTGTGGAACTAACTTTGCAAATAATAAAGGGGAACACGGAATTATAATACAGTATACATTCTGAAGTCATAACAGACAGAGACAGACAGACAGACAGAGTAAAAAAAAATTGGAGGGAAATAGATGAAGGCAAATAACAATCCTGTGTGGAAATAACTGCAAATAACTTATGAGTTGATCTTTTTTCAGGTTGTTGCAGGCTATGGTACGGACTGTCACCTGATTGGTCTACGAGAGGCGGCACGTGAACTGAACGTGTTGGACTCTATCCCGCTCTTCTCCGACCCTTCTTTCCAGAAAGCTTTCTACTTCCCTCTGTCCACAAGTCAGGTGAGTCTAGCTTGGAAGCAATAACTTGTCTACAATCTGACCCAGCAAGATCCGAAACAGCCCAACTCAAGAAATAATGTACTCAGGATTTGCAAATCTGGTACTAATGAATCAGTCCAAACCTGCCATCAGAAACCCTTGTCTTGCCAGTGGTTAGCGCTCGTTCGTTCTTTTATTCGCAATTATATTTTTCTTTCCTTTCTTTCCTTCAAAGACTAAACACAAATCCACCCGGATGCACTGTGCATACCAATGTGTTTGTGGACAGGTTCCAAACATCTTCAAAAGCTTCGGTTTCTTCGCGCCCCTCACTCCAGATGGATACGGCGTGGGCTACAAACTGTTCCCAGACTGCGTGATTCTCTGCGTCACTTCTTACAACGACTGCGAAGACACCGACTGTCGCGAGTTCACGACATGTCTTGAGTCCTGTCTGCTGGAAATGCGTGACTTTTGTCTGTTGAAGAACTGAAAGACAGTGACGGAGGAAAACAGTAAATGATAACATATCTGATTCCTAAGGCGATCTGTATCTGTGATTGTCGCCTGTCAAAATGTGTGCCAGACGAATGAAAAGCAAACCCATCACAACGTGCATCCTTAGTGTCTTTGCTTCAAGTTGTTGAACCTTGCGACGGAGCACTACTCTGACGTTGGAATTCGTTTCATTAAAAGTTTCCACGTTCCTCCCGGACGGAAAGAGAATTAACTTCTATAGCATTTCCGGCTGTGTCTACACATATAAACTTGGAAGGAAAATCAAGGATGACAGATTACAAACTCAAAATAAAACAGGAGCACTTGTCATTCAGTCAAAGCACTCATTTTCTGACTTGCCTAAGCATTCATATATCCTGGTAGGAACCTCAGACATACCTTTCACTGCATCCGCACGCAATTTAGGGTACATGCTTTCAGCTGACATGACACTTGACATGCACATCAACCAGATATATAAGTCAGCATATGCAGCACTCCAAGAAATCAGCTCCATTCGCCACAATGGCATTGGTTTGTTCTTTTGTTCTATCCAGATTAGATTATGGAAATGCTCTTCTTGCTTTCTGCCCCAAACTCTCAAAAAGTTCAAAACTGTCCAGCACGACTCGCGCTCAAGGCGAAGAAACGTCAACACATTACTCCCCTACTGGCTTCCCTTCACTGGCTCCGCATTCAAGAACGAATACAATACAAACTCTCAGTCCTTTGTCACAATTTCTTCACTGATTCCTGTCCTGCATATCTTTCAGATATACTTTCTGTCTATTCACCATCCAAGGATCTGCACAAAAACTTACGGTGAACGTTCCTTTTCCTTTGTTGCACTCAAAAAGTGGAATTCACTATCCTCACACATCCGTCACGCCCCAACACCTGCATTCAAGAGAGCACTCAAAACAAATCTTTCGAAACTGTATTTTACTCAGCATATTATGCTTACTGTGATCTGATCACTGGATGTGCTCTTTGTGTTGACTTGTATGCATTTGCGATGATTTTGATGTAGTTTTGTGAAGCTTGATTCCTTGGTGTATATTTTGACTATGGTGAATGTGATGTGTTTTATTTTGCTGTGATTTGGGCCTATGTGATATGAGACTGTGGTATTGCCTGTGCTGATTTACATATTTTTTTTGGTGTCACTTAGTCAGAAATATGTATATTTAGTCAGAAATATGTATATTTTAGCCAATTTGATGCACGACTGCTGATTTTTTTGCACAAACGTTTACATCACTTATTATAAAATTGGTCTATTTTATTGTAAAGTGTGGTGAGCCCCATCTGAGATGAGGCACTGTGGTATGTAAGCCTGCATATTATCATTCTTCTTCTTCTTCATCATCATCATCTTCTTGTTAATGATATTGTTATGATTATAAAAGCGGTCGAATTCAGGATATATCCCGCGTTTTTCTGCATCAATATGAGTCTGTAAGCTCCCTGGGTTATTCTTCATTCTTCTGAATACTCACATTCTGTGTCCTTACTCTGTACCCTTTGTATTGTGATTTGTGTTGCTGACATTTTAATTATGAAATACCACTTAAAAAAGAACAATAAACAAATGAACAACCGACTTGGCGTATGAACGAATGAATGACTGGATAAATGAATGAAGCAAAGAACGAAGGAAACAGAAACGAAAGAAAGAAAGAATCATAAGAGAAATAATGAACAATGATGAACAAATGAACAAATGTTTTATTGAGGGTAACTGGATAAGCTGGAAGCTTCTTTACACCATGCCCTCCCTCACACACAAGCACACACACCCACTCACATGCAAAAAAAAAAAAAAAAAAAAAAAAAAAAGTGAAAGAAAAAAGAAAATCGGTACGGACACTCGGTGTAGACGGTAACAACAACAACAACAACTACAACAACAAGAGTTAATCACGAAACATAAAAAAAAAAAAAAAAAAAAAAAAAAAAAAAAAGCATGGAATATAACTCACACACACACACACACACACACACACAAACACGCACGCACGCACCAGCTTACGCACGCATGTATACACGGACTGATATACACTAATCTTCTGAGCTCCTTTCCCTGTTCACATTGTCAGAGAGCAACGAAAAAAATGTTATTGTGTAGAAGCTCTCTCAAGAAGATCAAACAAAATACGGAATATAAGAATTATTTATAATTGATTCATGAGATATTTTTGGTACTCCTTTTTGAATGATCCCAAGGTGGATTTATTTTTCAAATAGTCGGGAATTTCATTCCATAGTTTACCACCAGAATACATGAGAGATGTCATGAAAAGGTTTGTTCTCGGACGAGGGATAGAAATGGTATTTTTGCCACGAACACTTTTTTCAGGAAATTTCCTCTGAAGGTAGGATGGTGCTAATTTCTTTTTAATTTTATACATAAAAACACCTTTATTAAAGATACATTTGAGATGGAAAGGAAGAATGTTTAGTTCTTTGTAGTCGTTAGTATAGACAGAAGATTTGAGGAGAATAATCTTGAGAGAACGTCTGTATATGCTTATGAGTGGTTTCAAGCAATTTTTACTTGCTAAGTCCCAGCATGTTGAGGCATAGTCGATGTCAGGTTGAATGTATGCGTGAAAAAATAACTTGCGGGTATGTTGATCAAGGAAATGTTTAATTCTGTTGAGCTGATATAATTTTTTCGATAGCTTTTTACATAAAGCAGAAACATGATTAGACCATGACAGGTTATTATCAATAGTAAGACCAAGTAATTTGTAAGAATTAACTACCCCCAGCTCACTGCCAAGTACCTTTGGTCCGAGTAATCTAGATTTGATGTTTTGGCGTTTCTGTCTGGTTGTCACTAGCATAAATTTTGATTTGTGTGGATGAATAGCCATGTGATTAATTTCGGTCCATTTTACGAGTTTATCAATATCACTCTGCAACTGAGTACATACGGCATCGACATTTGTGTCTTTTTTATGGAGGGTTGTGTCATCAGCGAAAAGTTCACAAGAAGATGAAACGAAAAGTGGAAGGTCATTTATATATATTGAAAATAAAACAGGCCCCAACACTGATCCCTGAGGAATTCCATAATTGATTGGCATAAGAGGGGATACTTTAGAATCTTGGAAGACAATTTGTTTCCTACTATTAAGAAAGGAAGATACAAGTTCGACAGATTCAGGGGATAATCCATACATGAGTAATTTTTTTGAGAGAAGATTGTGATCAATAGTATCAAAAGCTTTAGCAAAATCAATAAAAACAGACCCAGTAAATAAGTCGTTGTTTATGTTTAAATGCCATTCTTCTACGAGATTTGTTAGTGCGGTGTGACAGGAATGATTTTTTCTAAAGCCACTTTGATTGGGATGAAATAAATCATATTTGCTGAAATGTGCTTGAAGATAAAGTTTAATATGTTTTTCGAGGGGTTTGGATAATGTGGATAATATTGATATAGGCCTATAGTTAGCAGGGTCAGATGGATCACCAGCTTTAAAGACAGGGAACACTTTAGCATTTTTAAAAGATTGAGGGTAGGAGGATTTATCAATGCAGAGGTTATATATGTATGTAATGTGTTCAGAGATAATAGGTGCTGAAATTTTTAATATTTTACTATCTATACCATCCAAACCTCGGGATCTGGACTGTTTTAATGAAGATAATTCCTTGAACACGTCATGTACGCTAATATATGTTAGATAAAGGTTAGGTTGTATGTGTTTAGTATCACAGAAACATTTTAGTAACTGCAAGTCATTGGACTGTGTGTTATCAACCTTAACAATTCTTTCGGCGATAGTAGTAAAATGTTTATTTAGGATTTCAGGAGATAGTTCATTTCCAGTAGTAGAAGTTGAATTTTTCCTCGACAGTTGGTTGATAGCTTTCCAGATGGATTTTGAATCCTTTTTATTTATTATCAAGTCACTGAAATATTTCTTTTGGGCAGCCCGTTTCATTGCAGTTACTTTGTTTCTCTGTTTCTTAAATTTATCATCTTTTCCTGTAGTTTTCAGTAACAGATCACGATACTCTATTTCTAATTTAATATCTTCAGTTAACCAAGAAGGCTTTTCTTCATGTTTGACACGTTTAGTCCTTAAGGGAGCATGCTTGTTAAAGACAGAAAGAAAGTTACTATACCAAGTTGCAAGAGCACTATCAGGATCAGTACACTGGTAAACATTAGAAAAATCAACCATACATAAATCTGACAGAAATCCCTCTGCATCAAACTTTTTGTAGCTGCGGAACGATATATACTTGTGACTGCACCTGGGGATTTTTATTCCTTTCTTTGACCATGTTACACAAACAGGAAAGTGATCGCTAAGGCCGAATACGGGAACAGATGTTTCTACAACACTACTAGGGTTAGTTACATAAATGTGATCAATTAACGTTTCTGAGAGCAGCGTCTTTCTTGTTGGGGTATTTACAATCTGTGTTAAGTTGTATGATTCAAAAGTGCGTCTCCATTTATCCTGTGGTTTTAACAAATCTATATTAAAATCACCTAGCACAATACTTCTGTGGAATAGTTCAAAGCATCTTCCATCATCAGCTCAAAGCGATCATGCCATTCAACCCGTTCTTCGGGGTTTCTGTAAAGAAAACACACAAGGATTGGCTTTGTCCCTTTGAAATGAATCTCTAACCAAATACACTCTATTCTATATTGATCAAAACAACTAACATGTTTATAATTAACTGACTGATGAACATAGGCAACTAATCCTGTTTCTAGTTTTAATGTGGCATCTCGCCTGATGAGATGGTATCCAGGAGCGGCTATAACATTATCAGAAACTAAATCAGATAATCGTGATTCAGAGAAGCCAAAAGTGTGAAAACAATCGCCAGAATTTGATAAAATGGAAGGAATGTCTGACATCTTGTTCAACATATGACAAGTATTCAGATAACCAATTTTAAATCCAGATTTTGTCAACCACCTCTGGGTAGTGGGGCATTTCTCCATGTTCAAGTAATATGCTCGCAGGGAATAAAGGAAGGAAAGAAAACAGAAGATAGAAAGACGAAGAAAACGTGTAGCTGCTTCATCAGGATCGGTGTCATCTGCTCACGAAGCCTTCCACCCGTTCTTCTCTTGTCGCGTCCACAGCACATAATTATTTTTGTTTCATCTTGTTTTGTTTTGATTCTTTCAAATCAAGGGATGCAACACTCAGCCAGACTGTGTTTTATCAAAACTCATGTTAACGTTGGTCATAAGTCAGTTAGGACTGACATTTTCACACATATTTCAGGCTATACCACACTTCTGGCGTTGACCATTAATTTTGGTCATGAAGGAATGTTGAAAAACTAAACCTTCCAACCTGAGGGATATATATATATCTATCTATCTATCTATATATATATATATATATATATATATATATATATATATATAATATGTGTGTGTGTGTGTGTAGTTGTCGCTGGAAGTTTGTTTATTTGGGTGTTTCCTTCTTTTTCATATGCTTGTGCTTTCATTTTTCTCCAGTGAGCGTGTCTGAGTGCGTGCATGTGTTCCCGAATTGCACGCATGGTTGGATGTGTTCACGTTGTGCGTGAGAGGCAGAGTAGCTGTCGGGTAGGTGGCACCCAGTTGGATGCCCAGTCGAGTGGAGCCATAGTTTGGGCCTCCTGGTTGATTAAAACACTCATGTGTTTGAGGACTCTTATGACCCAAGTTTGGGTTGTGGGTTGTTTTGTTCGTAAATGTAACCACGAGGGGAAGAACAAGTATTCCATGTAAATACTCTGTTTTGAATATTTTTTTCTCGGTATCAAAATTTCCGTTCCTATATACTGAAAACATTTTTGTATGAAAGGGAGGGGTTTCAGAAAGGAATCCAAGACTTTACTTTTATTATTTGTCACTTGTTTTGTTGTTTTCTTTCAACTGTGGCATATTCAGTATTTTTGGTTTTGTTTTCCTCAATGTATTCCTTAGTGAAATATGCTGTTAAGATAATAGAAGACAAAATAAGGTGTTGTGATAGTCTGTGAATCTAAATCGTTTTTCTTAAGCTGCAGTGTAGGTCAGCCATACGAAGGAGGTTATTCCAGCTTTGTAATTTGTTGCTCTTACTTGTATTTTATAATTTGAATATGTGTTAGTATGTGCTGGAATTATAAGACCAGCATATAATGCTGGCCTTTTAGGCCTCTATTCGTTTCTCCCTCCCCAAGTCTGCCCGCTGTTCCCTCTCTTGATTTGGCGAGGTGTGCCTCTGGTGGACGACGCAGGACTGCCGTTGACTGTAAATTCCCCAAGTTTCCGTCTTTTTCCCCTTTTCCTCCATTCCTTTCTCCTTTCCCCAATCTGCTGATAGCCCCCCCCCCTCCCCCCGCCCCATCTCTCTGTTCGGCAAGGCGTCTCTCCACGGGAAGAACAACACAGAATGAATTTTCTTTAATGAGGGAAGTGGAATAAGCAAGGACATGGTGTTTTTTTTCATCCAGCCCTCAGGGCAAAGAAAATCAGCAAGCAAAATTTTGCTTGTTGATGATAATGATAATAATAATAATAATCATAAAAAAGATCCAAGACCCCAGTTTTCCCTTTGTTACCCTCTATCCCTCCATCCAGATTCCCACCCCTCTGGCCAAGAATCCTTTTTCCCTGTGTGCCGCTTTCCAAGTGTGGGAGAAAAGGACACTTCTAAAGTTGCCAAGGTGTTGCCGTAAAAGCGTCAACAATCAAGACGAAAGACTTGGAACAGCTATGCTTTTGTTGTTTTGTGTGTGTTTAATTTGACTGTCATCGTTTATTGTTTTCGCATCAAACACTATTACATTAGCCATAGCTTTATTAGTATTATCGTAAAATACTATAATAAAACATTGCTAACTCCCTTGTTCCTGATTTCCTTTGTGTGAGAAGATAGGCCCTTTCTTATAAAGTAGGGCGTAACACACACACACACACACACACACACACACACACACACAGAGATATGTATATATATATATATATATATATATATATATGTGTGTGTGTATATATATATACATATATATATATATATATATATATATATATATATATATATATATATATATATATATTACAATGAATAAACAAACAATAATGAAAATACTCAGTGTCCATTACAGGTTTTCTTCGGTCAGAAAACTTATCCAATGAATGGCCTCCTTGTGCTGTACTACTACTACTTCAATTACTACTGGATACTTATATACCTATAGCACACTATCAAGAAATCTGCTATGGGTGTTTTACAAAACACGTGTTTGTTTTTTTACATAATATATTACATCAATGTTATGCAGATACATAAAATTGTAACTAACAAACTACACAGAAGACAGACAGACAGACAGACAGACACACACACACACACACACACACACACACACACACACACACACACACACACACACACACACACAATACATATATACATTTAAACATACATTCTCACATACACCCCCACCCCTCCGCACACACACGTACATCACCTTCACCTTCACCTCTCCCGTAGTCTGGGTTCAGACCGTTGGGGCACCGCTGCTGACCTGACCACCACCCCTCTCCACTCTTCACGGTTTTCTGATTTCCTCAGGGCGTCACCGAGCGTCAAGCCTGTCCACCCCCGGATGTTGTCTTCCCATCTCTTCTTCTGCCGTCCTCTCCTTCTGCCTCCTTGTACGGTGCCTTGCAGGAACGTTTTGGCAAGACCAGATGATCGGGAGATGTGTCCATACCACCTAAGTTTGCGTTTCTTCACTATGGACAGAAGGTCTTCGTAGGGTCCAATACTTTGCTTGATTCTGTTCTTCACTTCCGTGTTAGTGATGTGGTCTCTGTAGGAGATGCCAAGTAGTCTACGAAAGCATCTCATCTCGACAGCTTGGATTCTTCTCTCGATGTCTGCAGTCAGGGTCCAAGTCTCGCAGGCGTAGAGCAATATTGATATAACCAGGGAACGCATCAGTCTGATTTTTGAGCTGAGAGCGATGTTTTTGTTGTTCCAGATGGTGTTCAGCTTGTTGAGTGCCGTTGTTGTTTGGGCAATTCTCGAGAGTACATACGTACATACGCACACCCAAACACACACAGACGCACACACAGCCATGCCCGTGACTGAGCCGTAGGATGTAGATTTAGAACTTTCCATGTTGTACGTGTATTGTATCTGGCTTTGTGTTTAATGAATAAATGTTAACCCTTTCTGTGACTTAAGAAATATCCCACGTAGGTATATTTGGATGTTTAGATATTTCAATACGATAACGGCTGGGATTCTTGTTATATCTTTACAAGCAATGCAAGTTCTCAGACTTTTTCCGACACTCACGACTGGTCAAATATGAATACAAGATGTGATCTTCAGGGTTAAAGACTTTTGACAGTTAAATTGGATTTACAGTTATTCACATTAGATGTTTATTAAACATATTCACACAAAAATGTAGGCCTTTTTGTTTCCTTATGTCAAAAGTCTAAAAACTGCACACAAAACACATTTAAGAAATTTCATCGTGCTCAGTTATTCCGGACTTCCTTTCCATAACCCGCTCAGCACTTGAATACACACACACACACACACACACACACACACACACACACACACACACACACACACACACACACACACACACATATATATATATATATATATATATATATATATATATATATATATATATATATATATATATACTTAAGTGTCTTTTACCGTTCTCCACGAAATATTTTTTCATTCACATTTGACATATAATACTTCCGGAACTCTCCCAATAATAAGATTTTTTTTCCATTCACATTTGACATCTCATAATTCTTCCGAAACTGTCCCAACAATAAGATTTTTTTCATTCACATTTGACATCTCATAATACATCCGAAACTCTCCCAACAATAAGATTTTTTTCATCCACATTTGACATCTCATGATACTTTCGAAACTCTTCCAACACTAAGATTTTTTTTATTCAACAAAACGTACACGGCCGTCCGGCTAAGAGCGTAAAATTGTTTCTTTGGCAATGAAGTATCATTAACAAGGAGAAACAATTATAACTACTCAGTGTAACAATCAACATACTGATACGAAAGTTAACAGATTAGGCTCCATTCACTATCGAGGAATTTTTCTTTTCGGATGTACCAAATAAAAAACAACAACAAGAAAACAACAACCAAAAGACGTAGGGATCCTTTACCAGAGAGATACAGAGAGAGAGAGAGAGAGAGAGAGGCAGGTCGATGTTAGTCCTCACTTCAGTTAGCACATGTCACAGTTGTACATGTAATTACATTTATGGGCATTTCAGTAGGGATAACAAAGGAAATTAATGCCATTCCCAAAACGTCAAGCATTTTAAATGGAAACGAAATGGCAAACCAGGGACAGGGAAAACATGACAGAACCCCCGAACAGGGGGCGCTAAAGTAATTAGCTGAGTCACCGCCATCAAAAGTAGGTGGATTTTGTGTGTGTGTGTGTGTGTGTGTGTGTGTGTGTGTGTGTGTGTGTGTGTGTGTGTGTGTGTGTGTGTGTGTGTGTGTGTGTGTGTGTGTTTGCGCGTGTTGGTATGTATAAGATAAGATAAGATAAGATAAGAATAACTTTATTATCTCCAACTGGAGAAATTTGGTCAGGTGCATTATCACAACATAGACAAGTAAACAACATGGGGACCATAACTGTAAAAGCCAACAACAGCCCCAACAAATATTACGAAGATACAAACGTAAAAAATATCACGTACATCGTTTCATACATACATCCACACACTGCAGGTAATAACTAGTATTCTTAATGTAAAAACAGAAAGAATTAAGAAACATTATTTGAATATAATTATAAACATAGCCTACTATACTGCACATTGATTATAATAGACAGATAAGATAAGAATAAAGATGAATTGCGGAAAACCACAACCAGATAATCAGCACACACCCGCACCGCACCCCCCCCCCCCTTATCCCCCCCCCCCCCCCCCCCCCCACACACACACACACACACGCGGATAACTTGATCAAACAAGAGTAATAAACATATGTTCTCAAATAAAAGCATTTCACATATTCGCTTTTAAAAACATTGCAATTAATTATTACATCGTAATTATTAAACAGAAATATATTTAGAATATGGACGTTAGCATTAGACATATTCATTGTACATTCATCCTGCATATTGCACATTATTCTTCCTACATATTGCACATTCATTATAACCAATTGTCACGTTTTAAGCTCAGTAAACACACACACACACACACACACACACACACACACACACACACACACACACACACACACACACACATACACACACACACACCACAACTAGAACAAGGTACAGCCTATCATGCACGGACTTTCACACGTCTCACATGAGAGTGCGCGCGCGCACACACACACACACAGTTCTCAAGAATTTAAAAGGTGGATTGAACGTGGAATAAAAGTCTTCAGAGCTCTGGATTTCAACTTAAAAGTTCTGTAGCGTCGTCCTGATGGCAATAGCTCATAATACTTTGCTAAAATATGGGTGTCGTCAGTTGCTATCTGCCTGCTTTTTTTAACCACTCGACTTTCATACAGCTCTTGCATACTAGCTTGTTTCACTCCCACAATTTTACTGCATACACTCATGACATCGTTCAAAACACGCTTACTCCTCACTCCCAAACTTCCATACCAGCACATAAATGAAACTGTAAGCACAGACTCGATACAACATCGATAATAACTTTGAAGAATATTTGAATTTATACCAACATTTGTAAGCTTCTGTAAACAAAAAATTCTAGATTGACATTTCTTATGAATGGAATCAACATTTCTGTCAAAAGTCAGCTTATTGTCTAAGATGGTCCCTAAATATCTATATTCATTGACCCTCTCCACTGTTTGACCATCAATAACAAGGTCAGCTACAGGCAAGGGGTCTTTCCGAAAATCTATTAACATTTCTTTTGTTTTCAATACGTTGAGATCCAGATAGTTTTTCTCACACCAGGAACAGAACTTTTTAATTTCACTGAAATAAATAGCATCAGAGTTGGACAGATCTTCAATTGCTGAATCATCAATTGCTGTATGTCTGTGTCTGCGTTTGCACATACGTGTGTGTGTGTGTGTGTGTGTGTGTGTGTGTGTGTGTGTGTGTGTGTGTGTGTGTGTGTGTGTGTGTGTGTGTGTGTGTGTGTGTGTGTGTGTACTCGATAGCAAAAGTATGTGAAGTAAATTCACCGCCCGCACCATCATCCACACGTTGTTGTCAGTTACCGATACTGGCCGCTGTCTCGCGGACGTAATTTTTTGTTGCCACACCGTCTGCTCCCTTTCAGTGGTATTACAGTGGTATTACTCCCACGCCACTCATTCCGAGTTCATCCATACACGGCCACACCCGGGTTCGTCTGTCACAGCCCCAGCGTCGGCAGTCCGCAGGGAACCATCGATGTTAGGTCGCCAGGAGGCCGCACACCAGAGCAGACTCTGCACTGCTGCTGAGTCACTTCAGTGGTGTTCAGTGGTGCCTGTTCTGATTTAACGTACTTAGTACACAACCAACTTAGCTCCCTACTCACGACATTAATGGCTTAGTCGTGGAGCCAGACTGAGTGAGCGTCCCTCCCAGAGTGGAAACCACCACCAGGTTCCTCCAACAACAGTCCCCTATGAATCTATCGACACTGAAGACACTGACAGGGCTCAGCTCCAAGCACGGAAGTGGAAGGGTATCGAAACCGAGGTCACCGTGACAAAAGGGCATGAAAGACCACAGAATTTGGGACTTTTATCTTTGGTTTATATTGATGATGACGGAAGAGGAGGATGACGATGATGATGCTATGGTGGTCCATTTTGGTTTGGAACTACGTGACAAGCCTGTACTCAACACTTCCTGTCATAATGATATCCTGGCATCAACCAGGCCCGAGCAATACACACTTGCAGTGTTGGTCAGGAAATTAGAGCAGCACACCCAAAGACGCGTGAGTGAAGTGGATGATACTCGACTGTGTGATTCCAGTCCCCCCATTTAAGCCCATAACACAACCGACTATGGGTAGGAGCCGGCCTCGGGCCAAAAAAACCCACCTCCGCTGGGATTCGAACCCGCGTCCTCCCAGCCGTCAGTCCGCGACGCAAGCCACTTCGCCACGGCGGCTGTTTGGGAATCCACATCATAGCGTATCCTGTTTTTCCCGCACGACGTAATGTAGAATATACTGACTGCAGCTGTCACCCAGTCTGAAGCTGGAGTTCGTGAGACAGACAGACAATTATTGTTAAAATCTTTTTAATGGCCCACACTCTTTTCTGATCTGCAGTGAACAGTGAAAGCGCGCGTACTACACAGATGACTATCAAGATGGCCAGTGCTGATTCTCTGGACTGTGAAATCAAAAATGACTGTCTATCGCATGTAGCTGTTGTGGGATGGTAGTGGACTGCATTATCAAGCGAGAACACACACACACACACACACACACACACACACACACGAGCGCGCGCGCACGCGCACGCGCGTAAAATAATCTCTTTCGTATTGCAGACATAACACGTTTTGATGACCTGAATGCCACTCATATTTCGGATATCTACTACGAGTTTCATGACATGAAACTCAAACATAGCTAATTTTCTCAACTGCAGTTTCCAACATATATTTATATGCCAGACATTGTTCATGTAAATTCCTGTAATATTTTAATACTCGTTTATCCAAGTACACATAGATATAGTTTGAACAGTCAAACAGAAAATTGGTTTCGTTTTCAATCTTATCAGTAAATGGACATTTCTTTGACACTTATTTTGATGTCTCTCATTTACATTTGAATCACACATACCTAAATGAAAACTAGTTGTTGTGATGACTATTATAGTATTTGTTTTGTTTTAACAATGGTCAATAATACAATGTATTCGAGGGAAGGAGGTCGTACACAGATCTGGGAATAAAGCTGATCCTCAGAGGGGCCATGTCCCACATGTCGCTCCAGCTGAGGCTCCTTTGGAGTGCAATTTTCCATGTTGTCCACTGCCCCCGCTGGCTTTGCTGGACTGCCTTCTGGACTCTTTTATCATCCTTATTATTACAAACATGTAACGACATCCGCTCGAATTGGGTATCAAATACAGACATATCCGTGATTCTAAAGCTCACATTGTTTCAAGATCTTAGCAACTTTGTTTTTAGCTTGTCTGACATATCTAATGCTGCACCAAAAGACATTTTGGTGGTACATGTAGTCAGTCTAATATCATCATCTTAGATGAACAGACTATAAATAAATAAACGAACGAACTTGGTACATGTAACTGCAAAACCACGATATATGTAACCACTGATGATATAAATTTCTGTTCCTTATTCTTTTTATTTAGATAGAAAACTTGACTTTTATTTTTACATGATTTACACACACACACACACACACACACACACACACACACACACACAGGGCAAGACCAGACAAAAGTATGTATTTCCAAGGATAATGAACAAGCACTGCTGTGCTGATTTTTTACATGCAGTCGCCGTCCTTTATAGGATCTACTCTACACAATACTAAGTGATAAAGTTTAGACATGATGGTTATCAAATTAAAATTTAAAAATCTCTATAAACGAAACACACACATCAGAATATCAGAACAGTATAAACTGGTCACATATGTCCAAATAATTTCCTATTTCACGTTGTGAATCTGCAGCAAGCGAACCATGTTGCCTATATTGATGTCTACACTACAACGAGTATATACGTTGTGAGTCAGTCTCTTGCTATGGATTAAAGCGGAAAAACACCAAAACAACAACAGCATAATCAGATGGCTGGCATACAGTTATTTCATTTTAGCTAATGCATTAGCCAAATACTATGTAATGTGGAAAGCATAGTGAAATGACATAATAGTGATGTGGAGCCAGGCTCCTGATAATTTTCTGCTGTAAGAGAAAAATTTACAACAGAAACTGTTTTATTATGATAATGTTTAAATCGGTGGATGTGGGAGAAGGAGCAAGCATTATTATTATTTGAAAAAGAAATTCAGTGTGAAAGATCTTACAACCTGTACATATGTTCGTATCAAAGGTCCATTCAGTCATTCAAAATTCATTTATTTTTCCCTTCAATGTGTACTCGTGTTAGCTTTTCAGAGACATTCTCAATACACATATCAAAGTTGACATGCTTCTGGTTAGATGGCATCCTTGAACAAGTACAGCAAGCATGAAGAGCCATTCAAAAACCGAAATAGCTGTCACTTATATCTGGTGTGCATGTGCGCGCGCGCGCGCGCGCGCGTGTGTGTGTGTATGTGTGTGTGTGCGCGCGCGTGTATGTGTGTGTGTGTGTGTGTGTGTGTGTGTGAACGAAACGCCACAGACAGAAAAGATAATCATTTTGACAGCCATTGTTGTAACAGATTGCTTTGTTTTGACTGTATGCTGGGCTTGTACGAGTGAAAGTCACAACAGCTGTTGGGCGATACCCGACCAGGTAGGTAGCCGGCTGCTCTTTCCCGAATTATCTCCTTACGCTTTAAATCTGTTGGTCTTTGTTTCTTTCTTTCATGTGGACTGAAACAAAGTCTTTGCAGGTCGCATTCTTCCTGTTCTTGGTCTTCTTGCTCTTGTTCTTGTTCTTCTACCTTCGTGGGCTGCAACTACCACGTTTACTCGTCTGTACAAGTGGGATTTTACGTGCATGACGGTTTTCACCTTTCCATGTAGTCGAGTTGTATTCAGTCAGTTCCTTTCCTTTTCAGATACCGCTCTGACTCGCTGTGTTCGTGCCGTTAACCAGGAAGATCACAGCAGTGATGATCCGAAAACTCAGTTCCCACGCCTTTCCTCTGGTCACGGCTTTGTCGCTGCAGAACAAGGCCTGGACCCGCGTCGCTCCGCGCACGCCTCCTCGCCTCTACGGCACTGCACCGCTTTCCTTCACTTTCAGAAAACTGCTGCTGCAACACAGGGGACCCCGTCAGAGTCCTTCACCACCGTGGATGCTGCCGCTTCACAGCGTGTCGTGTGAACTGAACCGGAAGGCGAACTACAGCGACAACAGTGCCAAAAGGGATTCAAGTGGTTATGGTGCTTCAGTGCAGGCAAGAAGCACATCGTAAATTACAGTGTTTCACTCCATGTAGACAGTAAACATGGATGTAAGTTGTGATGTTAGGTATACTTCTGTGCAGACAAAGAACCATGGCCTTAAAGTTCTAATTACGTTTCAGGGACAATGCATACACAATATGCGCAACGCACACACACAAACACACAACATCACAATACGTCATGTTAATGATGCGTGGACAAAAAACGTTCACTCCCTCTGCTTAAAATTCATTCTTTCTTTCTCAACTTCAGGCTAGTTTTTCATCTCAACTCTAAGCAAATTCATGCAGAAGAAAAAAACATCAAAGACAGTTTTAAAGGGATTTTTCTCTCCAAAAAGCTTTCCTCCATTGAGGCCTATATAAAACCAATCTTCAGAAAAAATGCTGAAATTTGGTATCATGTGCAAGAACGGTTGTGTAAAAGTGGTTGGTGAATAATTCGATAGTTTTGACTGGCAGGCTGGATGGTTACTTAGTCGTGCACCATAAGTAGGCTGGTTGTTTATTTAGTCACACATCTAGTTAGCTGGTTCGTCAGTTAGCTATCTGATGAACAGTGCTTACTTAATCACTTCGGTCAGTCTGCTAGTCACCAGTCAACATTTGTTTATTTGTATGATTTTCACTTATTTGTTGATTGGAAACCAGTCTCTATCTGGCACAGATGCCGCTGCCCAAGCTGCCAGTGCCCAAGGTGAAGGACACGATGAACAAATACCTGACTGTGCTCAGCACTGTCATCAGCCCGCACGAGCTGAATGTGACCAAAAAGCACGTGCAACAATTCATGACCCCTGGGGGCTGGGGAGATAAACTGCAGTACTATCTGCTGCAACGACAGAGTGAAACAGACAACTGGGTAAGTGTGTGTGTGTGTGTGTGTGTAGATGGGTGAGTGGATGGATGTGCGCGTGTGTGGATGTGTGTGTGAACATTGCCATGATTTAAAAAAAAATATCTATAGTTATTTTTCTTTTCTAAGGTCAGAATTCAACAATTCAACAGCAATAGATGCAGGAATAGAGGACAGATTATAGACCGAACGAAAGAAAATTGAAGCAAATCTTAACGCTGTAATCTAGCAAGCAAACATTGTGGATCTTAAGCAGAAAGCTTGGGTGGCCAGTATGTGTCACAGAGAACATAATGATGGACGTCTTGTTTTCATTCAAACGGACATGAAAAAAGCAAGATAAAAACAGGGAGGATAACAAGCATATCTTTAATGGTCTTCTAAGGTGCTCATTGTATAACGAAAAAGAAAAGAGGGAAAGAGAAACGTTACAAATGTTTCCAGGGTGTCGTTTGCCGTTTTTACAAAAAGATATTCTGAACTTTTTGATACCATAAACTCTCACACAAAATAAAAATGGACATACTAGTTTGAAGTTTTGACATTCATCCCAGGTCTCTGTATTCCACGTTTTGCACAGATGGTGTTGTTATTCGATTTCACTAACTTTCACCCTTCGTTTCCTTTGTACATTTCATGTCAAATATTTCCATTGTCCCTTTTACACGTCATATGAGTGGTTCTTTTCCCTTTTTTTCTTCGACCCCTATTTGCTTTTAAACAACATAAGAGAAAATGGTGGATAAAAAGTTTTTCATGTACTACGGGCCCTGTAAATGAACATATTAAACAACATGAGAGAAAATGGTGTGGAAAATGATTTTCATGTATGACCGACCTTGTAAATGAGAAACTTCAGTGTTTGCTTTCCACCTGCCATCAAGTGTTACCTAAAAAAATCTTCCAATTGTTGTATATCATGTTTCTTCCAGTCAAGCCTATAATTTCAATGTCATTGAAGATGTATTATTTAACACCATTTTTATGGATTATGCTTCCTGCAAAGGAGAGACCTCTAAAAATGTTGATCCTTCGTTTCAGGCCTCATACCAGTTACTACACAAACAATTCTAAAGTTCAACTTCAACTTTCCATTGACTCTAAGTTTAAAACAAAAACACAAAATTACATCTTCGAAATTATAAGCATTGCGCTTCTTATACACAGAATTGCATTTTTCAATGTTTGTGTTTCAGGCATCTGAGTGGTGGTTACGGACCATGTATCTTGATAATCGATTACCGCTCCCGTTTAATTCTAGCCCAGCTATGCTTCTGTCAACGCAGCTTTATTCTGGCAAAGAAGATTGCCTGCGGTAAGTTTGTCTCGTCCACACTCGTTTTGTTATGATATTGAAAGATGTGACAGTGAAGAAAAGTAGGTGAAGACCCAGATTTTAGACAGATTAGAAATACAATAAATGAATGTGAGAGGAAAGGTCTGAAATCTGAGGGGCGGTTGAACCCTTCAAAGACAGCAACTGGGGGGTCGTTTGGATCTTTCTTCTTCTTCTTTCTTTTCGTCAGTCGTTTAGAATGTACAACATTTTCTCTTGAATCATCTTGATTATAGATAGTGTTTGTGTGTTGTTGTTTTATGAATTCACGTGCATTGACATAATATTCTTACAAATAAAAATGCAAGGCAGGTGTGGAAACGCTGATTTTGCAAAGGAACGATAACTATAGATACAGTAATAGAATGTATGTAAATATGGACTAACATTGACAAAGGTCATGATGTGTTGGTGATGGTTGTGGTACTGGTATGTGTGAATGTGTGTGTGTGTGTGTGTGTGTGTGTGTGTGTGTGTGTGTGTGTAAATAAGTAGAGAGAGAGAGAGAGAGAGAGAGAGAGAGAGAGAGAGAGAGAGAGAGAGGAACACAGAGAGGGAGAGGGTGAGAGATATCGACACACAGAAAGAAAGAACATCTCTGCCACTTTTCTTGTATGTTTCAGATTCGCAGCAAGGCTGTCGTTGGGATTAATTGATTACAAATTGATGATTGACAGGTGGGTACGCCATTGCACAGCCAGTACGTAGCTGACAGTGACTTCGCTTTGTAAACGCTCACACACACACAAACACACCCACCCACACACACACACACACACACACACATACATACATACATACATACACACATACACACACACACACGCGCGCGCGCTATTAGTGCCATGTCCAGGTGTATAAGCTGATCGAGTAGGTTTTTAAGCAATGCAGCCATTAGTTTCAAGAGGTCATGTGTGCTGAAAGAAAAAGGTTGCTTCGTTTTCGGAAATCCAAGAAACAATTTTTATTTCTTTGTAAAAGAAGATCACCCCCTTATTCAAGATTAGCCTGTAAGATTGCTGCTGTTTTTCTTGTTTTCGTTAATGTATTAGACATATTGATGGTCGCTTTTCTTCGATTCTTTTTTTTCTTTTTCTTTTTTTTTCGTATTCTGAAACAAACATCGATTAAAGATAATCCAGCTTCTCAGCGCTTTCAGGCTTTTATTTCTGTCAACAGTCCCGTTACACATATGACGTATCTATGTTCTGCTCCAAGCCCATTACGAAATATAATTTTTTTAATGAAATTGACTGATAAAGATAGTGTAATGCCAGTAAAGGCAGAAGTAGTCTTGTAGTCTAACATCGTATAAATTTCGAATACACCATCATGAAGATGCCTAATTCTAATATGTGGTGCTCTGTGGTGCTGCTTTAACCTCCTCTGTTAGAATTTTAAAATATCAGTTGACTTTTTGCATTACTTTCCACTTTCAGACACACTTTTATTAAACATTGTACAAGTTATTTGTATTGTTCTGTTAAAAATCGGTTGGTACCCTGTCCCTCTACCAGCGGGACCTTGCCTGTAGAGATGGCGGACAAGAATCAGCCAATGTGTATGGAACAGGACTACAGACTTTTCTCCAGCTACAGGAGACCTGGCATTCCCTCTGACCAGCTGATCACCCACCTGGGAACACAAAGACCGGCCTTCATGGTTGTGGCATGCAGAAATCAGGTCATTCTTTTTCTTTCAAACCGTCTACTTAGGCATGATCTCTTTGTCCACCACAGTCAAAACTGCATCCTATTCATACTGTTTGTGTGGGGGTGGGGTGGGGGATGGGTGGTGGTGGTGTGAGCATGCGAGTTGGACGAGATGTTACAGGATTTTTGTTTGCAGTGTGTGTAAATTGATTTACTCTATTATTTCGTCACTCATAGTTAACGAGTTTTTGCGAGTAATGCGCTTTGATATATTTTGAGAAAAGCGCTGAATAAGTGTTCATATTAACGATAAAAATAACACTGATAATATGACGATGATAATGATGATAATATAATAATAATAATAATAAAAATAATTATCATCATTAGCATCATCACCATTGTCATCATCATTATTATGATGATGATTATTATTATCATTGTTATCATTGTTGCATGTATATTGATTACACCCAGTGTGCCGTGTTGCAGTTTTACAGAGTGGACGTGGAGCAGGACGGCGTGACGCTCAGTGAGGGAGAGCTGTTCTCACAGCTGTGCAAAGTGGTGTCAGCAGCAGAGCGCCATGCGGCCGGGTCACCTCCGGTGGGGGTCCTCACGGCGGTCGACCGGTCAGCGTGGGCTGAAGCCAGGAAAAGACTGGCCGCAGGTTTGACAGTGACATGACCAAGAGATATTTATGTATATATATATTGATGTTTTTTTATGTTCATGATGATGATGAAAATTATGATATTGTTATTGTTGTTGTTTTAAAAGAAGAAAAGGAAATTTCATATAGTTATGTCTAGAAAACAACCAAAGCATGTTACATATCAGATTATTTTCAATGAGACCAATGATATGGAAATTCATTTGAAATATAATTTTCCAACTGTATTATATCTGTCAACAGATGTGATTATGTATTCATGTCATAGTTTTATTGTTTCTAACTCAACCTGTGTGTTATAATGAGAATCTTAATACATAAACTTCTGCAGAAAACGAAACTGAATCCAAGCTTTGTTTAAAAAAAAAAAAAAAGAAAAGAAAAAAAAGAAGAAGCTAACCGCGGCAGGTGTGGACATAACACACGCTGCGAGCTGAACCCCTGCCACTGTTCTCAATGTGGCCAGATAATAAACAAAGAACACATTCACCGAATTCCGGGCATGTGCTACAAAGTGACTCTACAGCTGTACTTGACTTTCTCTGAATCTGTCAGGTGTAAGGGAGAGGGGGTTGGGGGGGGGGGGGGGGAGGGTGAGGGAGTATCGGGAATGGGGAGTATCTGTATCAACACACTCCCAACCACATAACATGTCGAGAACAGACGGCAATGAAAAGTATATGCTGTGACCGATCCAGCGCCATGCATTCTTCACAGAGCTGTGGTCTGCAAAAGAGAATGTCGTTCCAGACGGTGCCCACGCTCCACAATTCAACACCGACAGGCGCGGATCCTTTGTTTTATGAGACAGAGGCAGCAACAAGAGATTCGCATTAGTTGTGGTGGCATATAAATGTACATAATTTGGTCAATATTACTATTATGTTGTGTTGTATTGCATTACATTGTTTTGTATTATGTTGCGTTGGTTTTTTGTTTTTTTAAAATTTTTTTTATTACACAACAGATTTCTCTGTGTGAAATTTAGGCTGCTCTCCCCAGGGAGAGCACTCCACTTACAGCGCCACCCAGGTTTTCCTGCCAGCACGTGTCACATTATTAGTTTTCCTTCAAAGTGGATTTTTGTACATAATTTTGCCACCGACAACCCGTGGGTTGCCGTGGGTTCTATTATGTGCGCTAAGTGCATGCTACATACAGATCCTCAGTTTATCGTTATACCCTAATGGCTAGCTGTGAGACCAACACTCGTCTAGTGAGAGGGGGAGAAAATGCTGGCGAGTGGGATTCGAGCCTGTGCGCTCAGATTCTCTCACTTCATAGGCAGACGCGTTGCCACTAGACCACCAGACCACATACTTTTCTCTTTTATGTCATCAGCTGGCGAGAACAGTAGCCACCTGGACACCATTGAGAACTCGCTGTTCATACTGTGCCTGGACACACCAGTAAAACCATCCTCCTCATCGTCAGCAAGGGAGGGGGTGAACGAGAAAGAAGAGAACCTGGCACAGTATGCTTTGCACGGCCAAGGCACTGGCTTCAATTCATGCAACCGCTGGTTTGACAAACCAATGCAGGTCAGTCAGTAGTGTGTGTGTAGTTTGCATGTGTGTGTGTGTGTGTGTGTGTGTGTGTGTGTGTGTGTGTGTGTGAGTGAGTGTGGGAGGGGTGTGGGTGGGTGTTGTTTCAGGTGACCAAAGAAGGATGGTCAAAAGGTTGAACAAGCAAACGAATGAAAGAGGGGGGAGAGGGGGGGGAACCAACCAAACAAACGAAACAGTGAACAAATGGAACCAATAAATGAATGATGGAACAAACGAATGCACCAACATACAAACGACTGAACAACCATCGACCGAATAAAAAAACGAGTGTATATAACACGGTTTCCAACAATTTTTTAATTCCACATCTCTCACCCATCCATTCCACAAATCGTACATTCATTCAACATCGTTCTGTTGTGGTCGTTATACAGGGTCACCTGGAAATGGACAGGAAAAGAGAAACGAAAAGTGTCATGGAAACATGCAATGTTGGCAATGACATGATATTGTAAAATGCATAGAGCTTCAAGAATATGCGCTACATAAATAGATAAGTAAATAAATAAACATTTCTTGAGACAATATGGACATAATAAAACATGTGACGGATGTCTTCACATTCTTTTTAAAGAATTGCTAAATCAGTGTATTACTGATGAATTTTTTTTAGCATCTATTTATTTTTTTAAACTATGCAGCCCTTTTTCTTCAACAAAGTGAGTCGTATTTATAGATTCTGAACAAGCAAGGGAACATAATGTTTTAACAAGACAAAAATGTGGGCTATAAAAATCATAATCTGCGAAACGAAGAAGACATGGAGGTGGACACATCATTTGACAACAACTCAACGTGCGCACGTGAAAACGGAGAGTTACGGCCCTGTTGAGACACACAACCCTGACACGAATACCTTGCCCTTCACAAAAAGACATGTGTGAACAGAACTCACTTAAAATTGTCGCCATTTTGCTTGCGACGCGCCTTGCTTCAAGATGTACATCGTGTGGATCAATTAAAGCAAAAACACTTTCGGATACACATTGGTCTTCTGAGCAATAAGGTAAGGAAAACTTGTGTTCTCTCCCCGATTCATATGTAGTTATTTGTTATTATCGTTACCGTTGTGTTTTTTTGTTGTTGCTGTTTTTGTTTTTGTTTTTTAAGATAGGAATAGTCCCATTTATGTTTCTTTTGTGTGTGGGTTTCCTAATGATGGACATTTGTTGCGTACTTTAATATTGTGCATGTCCATATGTATGTCTGGGTATGTCTGGTGTGCTTTGTATGTGACAGTTTCACCCAATTCTTTCTCAAAAGATAATGGTGATGATGATGATGATCATGATGATGATAAAAAAATAATAATCAAAATAGCAATCATAATAATAATAATAATAGGTACTCAAAGGAGGAAGAGGAGCTGAAGAGGGATGATATATGATATTAATTAGATGCATAATTATTGCTGTTACGACCTTAGTCAGCAACGTCATTGCAGTTTTCATATACATTTAGATATGTGCCATGTATATGCAGAGCACAGTCAATGTTGTCAAGCATTATGATTATTCTGTACCTATACGAACTGTATTTTTCGACCTGAGACTTGCTGTTCAAAAATTACAAAGATTGGAGATGATGTTTTAGTTTTCTTGGCAATACTTATTATACACACCTTTCCAATAAGTATTATGTTTATAGTATTTACCGTGTAATTTTTAATTTCTTTGTTTTCAAAACCAAACAAGACTTTGTTTACTGTCAAATGTACTCTTTTTTCCCCAATATTACTGCTTACATAACGTTCAACTGCTTTTCAAAAATTACTGACATTTGGGCATTCAAAAAAGAAGTGTTCAATAAAATCTGCTACATCTTTGCAAGTCGTGCATTTATTGTCATCAGTCACATTCATTTTATGTAGCAGAATATTTGAGTGGTATATGTTATGGAGGATCTTCCATTGCAGTTCACGCAGTCGTAATTCTTTTGTTGCAAAATGAGGGATTAGCCAGATATCTTTATTTAATTCATTGCCAAATTTTCTTTTCCACAATCCACATGCACACGGATTTCTTGTATCTCTGTCATTTGTTTGATTATCTAAATATTTTGATATTACTTTTGGCTTATCATTTAAGTTGTTTGCAAAATGTCTTTCATTTGTCAAAGTGTGAATTTGTGTGTCTGCCTGACTGATCCATTCTTTCCATTCTGCTGGAATAGCATTCATTAAAGCGTGATATTCAAAATAAGTGACAGCATTGTTTTGAAGTACTTTCCTTTGGATTTCCTCCAATGTATTTGGTCTTTTATCTTCAATTTTAATCATAACCATACTTCTGTCTATTTCAATCTTAGACCAATTAGGAAAGAATAATACTTTTTTTTTTACCAGCCGCCGTGGCGAAGTGGTTAGCGTCGCGGACTGACGGCTGGGAGGACGCGGGTTCGAATCCCAGCGGAGGTGGGTTTTTCGGCCCGTGGCCGGCTCCTACCCAGAGTTGAGTGTGCTGTGGGCTTAAATGGGGAGACTGGGACCACACAGTCGAGTGTCATCCACTTCAAGGATGCGTCTTTGGGTGTGTTGCTCTAATTACCTGACCAACACTGCAAGTGTCTGTATCTCTCGGGCCTGGTTAACGCCGGGATATCATTATGACAGGAAGCGTAGAGTACAGCCTTGTCACGCAGTCCCAAACCAAAATGGACCTCCATAGCAACATCGTCATCATCATCGTCATCCTCCTTTTCCTTCATCGTCATCAATATAAACAAAATAGTCTCAAAGTCTGTGACCTTTCATACCCTGCTCTCATGGTGACCTCAGTTTCGATACCCCGGCCTCCACTTCTGTGCTTGGGGTGAGTCCTGTCAATGTTGTCAGATTCATGGGGAGCTGTTGTTTGAGGGACGTGGTGGCGGTCTCCACTCTGGGAGATACGCTCACTCAGTCTGGCTCCGCGACTAAGCCATTATTGTCGTTAGTAGGGGGCTTAGTAGGTGATGTCCTAAGTACGTTAAAACAGAACAGGCACCACTGAACACCACCGAAGTGACTCAGCAGCAGTGCAGGGTCTCCTCTGGTGTGTGGCCTCCAGGCGACCTAACATCGATGGTTCCCTGTGGACTGCCGACGCTGGAACTGCGACGGACGAACCCGGGTGTGGCCGTGTATGGGGGAATCTAAATGAGTGGCGTGGGAGTAATGCCACTGAAATGGTGCAGATGATGGGGCAGCAAAAAACAAAACAAAACAAAAAAAACCTTTTTTTTTCTTAAATTGTATGAGACTATTGTTACGGTTCTTTCTGTGTGTTGTTCCTGGTTCTACTAGTTTTCTATTTTTTGGTATTCAAATTTTGCCAGATACATGTTTTTCTTATCAGTTCTGTAATGTGTCCAACTTCCTCACAGCCAACGAAACCAAAAATTATGAGAAAAAAACTTTGTTCTAATATAACAATAATAAGTTGTTTTTTACTATCTTCAATTTTTGGCGAATTGGTTAACAAAGAGCACAGCAAATTGTATTCTAAACAATTTCATTTGAAACAACCACAAATTGTCCCAGATTACTTTCCAATGGTTTTTTTTGTTTTTTTTTTTTTTGTTTCCTTTATTAGTAAGGTTCAGTTAAAGTCTCTAGGAAGCTATTATGGGTCCTTGGATAAGTATAAGATTCTTTGATGGTGGTTTCCTTATATATATATGACATCTACTCAACTGGCCGGGTGAATTCTTCTACTCAACTGGCCGGGTGAATTCTTCGCCGTAATTGTATAACCTTTTCACTGGGGCGCCGAAGAGGTGACGACCTCCAGCTGGTGAAGTCTGTAGAGGAAGAAGACTTCGTGTAGTGAGCATCTTTGGTTCTGCGTTCTGCGCGCTGGAACATAAAGTTCTTCAGAGGTAGGGTCACAGTCTTTAAAAAAAATCACGTCAAAACCTCCTGGCACCAGTTCTTTCTTCCATTTTCTGGGCCGGTCTGGAGCTGGACACAACACAGTGGAACATCTGGCCTAAGTTTCTTAGTTCTTTATACTCATTATAATACAAGAACAGAACGGAAACAAATGAGACAGGCACGAACAAAACGCCAGGAATACAACATGAAATACACTGGACGTTTTACCAGTTGGCCTTAGGCAGCTTAAAATGAATGTCATCAATTATTATCAAACCAACTAATGCAATAGTTAATTTACAATTCCTTCCCTTTAGAACCCAAAGATTAATTTCAATTCTTAACTAGCTCACCTTCCCTTTAGATCTAAACTTTTCTGGATCTCTAAATCTTTAGATCCGAAGCAAATCCTAATTAAACTTGAACTGTACGATGTTTGAGGTCTTGTAGAAGTCCTGTTCATCGATCCGTGTGGGTTATACCGCTGGTATGCTAAAGACTTTGCATGTGTGGCTTATTGGCATAAATAAACGATGAAATAATCTTTCGTTCTGCTTCCATCTTGGTCACCTTACCTTTTCATTAATTTTACTACAAGAATATTAAAGAAATACTGTGAGATCTAAATTAGTCAATGAGCCAACCCATTTTGGCGAGCTCATTCATTTTCTCCCAGCAAGAAAATCCTAAGAATACAAAAAAACCTGAAATAACAATTAAAACAAGTAATTCAAGTAAGTTCATCCATTCTCCATATCAAGATCATCCAATAGATAAAATTCATAAATTCAATCTATTCTCTCACCTCTTAATTTCAACAAAATATTTGAGCTCTCGAAATTCCGTTTCATCATGAATGCAGTTACAGAGGCATTGGCGATGACGCGATAAGATTCCATAGAGTTGCGTCATCCATTGCTTTCCGTAATTTTGACGTCATGCAGATGCGCGATTTCGGCGAGGTGCGTTTCCTTGTTACAACTATTATTCCACAAAAGTTTATTTTGAAAATTGTGAAAATGTACGTTTTCTGCTGATTCTGTTGGTTTGGTTTCTAAATATGTACGGAGAACTTTTCTCCAGAATTCGTTTGCAATATTGTCAATTTTTTTTAATTGATTAGGTCTGCACTTTACGTCAAGAACCTTTGGCCATTTTCCATATTGTTTAAACTGCCATTTTGGGATGTAACTGCGGTTTTCATCTGCAGTGTTGAAAAGTTTTCCAACCCATTGCAGATAAAAAAAACACTTTTGTAACTGACCATATTTATCATTCTTAATCACGCTGTGTCATAATTTCCTTCCATTACCTTCCTTTTTATTTTTTCATGTGCTTTTCTATTTGTGTGTTTTCTTTGCCAAATAAAGTTGTTTAAGAGTTCTGTTTATTTTCGTAAGAATATGGCCTGGCAAACCAATTGCTTGCATAAAATACGTAAACTGACTTGCCAGAAGAGATTTAACAATTACTATTTTCCCATGTATGCTTAGATCTCTTCGACTCCAAGTCTTTATCAAATTTGTTACCTTTTCTACTCTCCCCTCCCAATTCTTTTCAATGTTTTGGGCTCTGATGCCTTTTTTTTTTTAAAAGTAAATACCTAATAACTTTATCAATTTTGTTACTTCAAAAGAAAGGTTTTGGTCTTCACAACCTGTTAAGTTTCATGGTCTTAGTTTTTCTTTTGATTTAATACCAAGCCTGAGAATGTTGAGAAATCATTTATGATGTTGGAAGCTTTTAACATGTCTTTGTTTTTCAAAAAAAGAGTTGTATCATCCGCTAGTACTTTTATTTTCATTGCTTGTCAATTTGTCTGTCAGTAGAAAGTTTTATTCCTTTTATATTGTTTCTAATCTTGATTGCTAGTACTTCTAC
This sequence comes from Babylonia areolata, assembly GCF_041734735.1. Taxonomy (NCBI): domain Eukaryota; kingdom Metazoa; phylum Mollusca; class Gastropoda; order Neogastropoda; family Buccinidae; genus Babylonia; species Babylonia areolata. The sequence continues at coordinate 82,538,867 of NC_134876.1, forward strand.
AGCTAAAATGAAAGCTAAGGGTGAGAATGGGCATCCCTGTCTGATGCCACAAGTAACGGGAAAGGGCTGTGAAATCCATCCTCCATGACTGATACTGCTAAATGTCTTTTTGTTCAAAATATTAATCCATTTTACAAATTGCTCACCAAACCCAAATACTCTAAATGTGTGCAACAGAAAATCTCGTGAAACTGAGTCAAATGCTTTGTAATAATCTAGGGCGAGGAGATATCCTGATCCCTTTGTATGGTTCAGATAATCGATGACATCATCGATGGATCTAATTATAGATGAAATGTTTCTTCCTTTCAAGTATCCAATCTGGTCCAGATTAATTAACTTATATATTACTTTACTTAATCTGTTTGCGAGGGCTTTTGCCATTATTTTATAGTCTGTGTTCATTAGAGTTATTGGTCTCCAGTGATCTAATTCATTACGTGATAATTCTTTTCCTTTGTGTAAAAGTTTGATTATTCCACGTCTCTGTGTATAAGACATTTCTTCGTCTGCAAACGATCCATTGAAAGAATCAGTTACAAGCTTTTTTATTTTTGAAATTGTTTAATCCAAAAGAATTTCATGAATTCAGTGCTTAATCAATCACTACCTGGAGACGACCCATTTTTCATTTGTTTCAATGCGTTGCTGGCTTCTTCTTTAATAAGTCCTTTACATAATGATGCTTCATCTTGATCTAATTTTGTGACTTGTTCATCTTTCAAGAAATTTTCTGGTGCTTGTGTAATATTTTTTGTTCGTGTTGTCTGACTGAAGAGACCTGAATAAAATCTAACTTGTTCTTCTAATATTTCCATTTGGTTAGATACTATTTCTCCATTGTTCTTACAAATACTTATCATAAATTCATATTTGATCTAGATTTTTCTAAGCAGAGGAAGAATTTTGTACTTTTTTCTCCTTCCTCAATCCATTTTTCCCGAGCTCTTACCTTTTACTTTACTTGCTTTACTGAGCGCAATAATCTCAGAGTTGTTGTTTTATGCTTAAAACGTTTTTGTGTACACCACGACACCTGATATGTGTGTGCAGTGGACTCTGTCTGAAGACGGCACTTTTGCTGTGGTCACAGAACACTCTGTGTCAGAGGCAAGACCACAGATGGTGGTCATGGATTACGCCATCACCAGAAGGTAATTTTGTTTCATTTACACCTTCATTAATTTGTTTATTCGTTCACATTGTTCACATCCAAACAGGTAGCACTCATGCGAAAATCCACGAATCAAATAAAGTCTGTCCATTCGTTCGTTCGCTCTTCTGCTCGTTCGTTCGTTTGTTAATTTGTTCTAAGTGACGGGATGCGTTCTCAAACAAACCATGAAAAAAATATATTGTTGTTTTGTAAAACGTCAGTCTTTTTATTGTTCGTTAAGTGTGAAGGGTACATTTTACAGAGTCACGCAATGTGAATAAAGTGTACGTGTTGTGTGTGTAATCAAAAGATATCACTCCTGTTGAGAATGTCTGCTACGTGGGGATATTGGTTGAGACAAGCCTTTCTAAAGCCTCAGCATTCTTCCTTGGCAAAAAGGTCAGGTTTACTTTTTAGAAGATACTGTAGTCTCTTGTTATTCTGACTGCTGAAATACTGTGATAAACAGCCTCAGTTCTCACCCGACATGTGAGCGGAACGAAGGACAGGATCCACGCTGTCTGGCAGAACCATTGTGGCTGAAATGGACCACGACCTCTGAGATAGAGTCTGACATTGCACGTGCTAAAGAGGAGGTGGACCGGTAAGGGAAAACACAGACACACACAGACACACCCACCCACACACAGATCCCCCCAAACACACACACACACACACTTATACGAACGCACACAGACGCACACCATGTTTTGAACGTGTTTAGACGGAATGAAAGAGACAATAAAATATGTTGACACAAAACGTTCAGACGAACGTCTCCTCCACAATATTTGCACAGTCGCTCCTCAAAACAAAAACATACAAACGACAGCAGCAACTTGAAATGTACTTACGAATCTCCTTCATGTCTTCAGAAATGTACAGAGGCCAGGTCTGTGCGGAAGGCGATTTAACGAGTTTGGTCGGGAATTTCCCAAAAGTCAAGGCATCAGCCCAGACACCTTTCTACAGCTAGCTATCCAAATGGCATACTACAGGTCAGTAACATTAGGTTTATGATCTTAAACTACAGCACTGTGTAACTCTTCTCGCATTTCAACAGTTTAGCTTGCCTCACTTTATTCTATAGCAGAAGGATCATGATAATTAGTATACACCAACAGGGTGACGATAATTAGTCTTTATTAACAGGATCACAATAATTAGTCTGTATCAACAGCTTCACTAAAATTAGCCTATGCCAGCAGCATCACAATGACTAATCTACATCAGCAGGATCGCGATAATTTAAGCCAATTTTTTCGGGTCAGCACGACATTTCAGCACTTCTCGACTGTGTTACAGCATAGTAGCCCTTCTCAGTTAAATGACAGTCGTGTTCTGACTCTTCTCGGCCAAATTACAACACTTTTCTCCGCAGTAAGATCACAATGCTTTAGCTTTTCTGTTAACCAAGTCAGATCAGCATCAGCTTCATCAGAACACTTCACTTCACCCCTCACCCCCCTCACACTTTATCCCTTCTCGGAGTGATCACAACACTATTGCCCTCTTCAGTGAAACACTTTGATGAATGACATGAACGGCGGGCGCGGAGTGAGAGAACTTCCAAGAAATAAAAAGTACGGTAGCCTCCAGAAGGCCTAATTACAATTGAATGAAAACACGAAAGTAAGGTGAAACATGACCTTTCTCAGCAAAGTCATAACATTTCATCCCTTCTCAGCAAAGCCAACATATCTCAGCCCTTCTAAGCAGAGTCACCATGTCCCAGCCCTTCTCAGCAAAGTCACAACACTTCTGTCCTATTCGTATCCAAATTGCTGCTAATACAAATTTAAAAACAACAACAAAAGCAACCGTTGTTCTGATTGGTTTCTGGTGCGCGTCAGACTGCAGCATTAGATAAAAATAAAAAAAATGACGCAACATTTCTGACTGGAAGGAAATGATGTAGCATTTCCTATTGGTTTCTAATGCCTAAACCTGCCGCAGTCATTCAAAGAAAAATGATTCAGTGTTTCTGCTGGTTTCTGATGTGTCAGAATGCATGGCCGGATGGCAATGACGTACGAGAGCGCCACCTTACGTCGGTTCAGACAGGGTCGTGAAGACAACATCCGGATCAACTCACCAGCTGTGCTAACATGGATCCAAGCCATGTGCAGGGAGATACACACATCTGTGAGTAGGCTTACGCTCGAAAGGAAACTTGACGATAATCACTTTGGAATAATATTTTTTGCATGCGCTCTGATGGAAAATAAGGATAGATCAATGGATAAAGATACCGATGCACGTCGCTACATCAAAATTATAATTAAAAAAGGGTGGCAGAGCAATTTTTATGTTGTCGAGTGTCAGTCTTATGGCGGACATGGGAGGTCTAGGCAACAAGAACGGTTTTAGGAATAAGCAACTGTAGTAGTAGCATTGGTAAAAGTAGTAGTAGCAGCAGCAGTAGCAACAGCAACAGCTGCAACAGTAGTAGTATGTATGCTGAGTGATCGGAACAGCAGCAGAAGTAGCATATATTATTGCTTACACTTGAAAGGAAACTTGACGATGATCACTTTGGAATAATGATATTGTCTGTGTCACACTGCCGCATTCACTCAACTCAAGCTGACACGACATAGACTCGCACACAACGTTCGCATTCTGACTTCACTCTTACCAAGGGATAAACAACATAACGACGTAAAGACACTCCTTTCTGATTATTAATAAACAAAGAAAATAAATAGTAATGTTCACATTTTCCCTTTAGGGATAAATCGTATGAAAAATCCAATCCAAGAAAACACATTCAATACTTTGTTTTTTCTTACACTTTCCGTTTCAGTTTTTAAATCATGATGATAATTTTCATTTGTTTCTTTTCACGATTGTGTTGTCAGTTGGTGCTTCCCAAACATCTTTCGGTGATATATCAGCCAAACACCTTCGTCCGAAAACAGGCCAGGCGCTGAGGATCCTGAAACATCCTCAGAACCTAACTGAAGTTAAATCGAACTAGTAAAAAATGTACTCACATTTTTTTTATGTTGTCGAGTGATAGTCTTATGACGGACAGTAGAGGTCTATGGAACAGGAACGGTTTAAGGAGTAAGCAACATTGGCGGCAGTAGTAGTAGTAGTAGTAGTAGTAGCAGTAGAAGTAGTGTAGCAGCAGCAGCGGCAGCGGCAACAACTTCAGCAATAGTGGTAGGTAGACTGAGCAGTCACAGCAGCAGCAGAAGTGGAGAAGTAACAAATACTGTTGCAGGGTTTGTCATTACCCTCGAAGTAGCCGTATTTGCTAAGAACGCACACGCAAAAAGGCACAGCGTCATGAATCTCCTTTGAAAAGTGTTATTTCTCATCTTTCAGGAAGCAAAAAAGTTTGCTTTGTTTGAAGCAGCTTGTGACTGGAAGGAGAAATACAAAAATGACGTAAGCTCGTTTGTCTCCTTTTCTTTTCTTTTCTTTTCCTTCTTTCGTTCTCAGTAAAGTGAAGATACTGTGAAACTTTAATTTTTTTAAACTGAATTTTTAAAAAGTTCCATTCTTGTCACCAACAGTGTGCATGTGTGTGTGTGTGTGTGTGTGTGTGTGTGTGTGTGTGTGTGTGTGTGTCCTGAAAGAGCGAAAGAGAGAGATAATGAATGAATGAATGAATGAATGAATGATTTATTCATATAAGGACATAGCCCCACATAAATGGGGAACACTGAATACAACAATACAGTATACGTTATGAAGTCATAACAGACAGTGAAAGAGAGAGTGAGAGGGACAGAGACAGAGGGAGAGAGTAACGAATTCAAGGGGAATAAATGAAGGCAACCAACCATCCTGTGTGGAACTAACTTTGCAAATAATAAAGGGGAACACGGAATTATAATACAGTATACATTCTGAAGTCATAACAGACAGAGACAGACAGACAGACAGAGTAAAAAAATTGGAGGGAAATAGATGAAGGCAAATAACAATCCTGTGTGGAAATAACTGCAAATAACTTATGAGTTGATCTTTTTTCAGGTTGTTGCAGGCTATGGTACGGACTGTCACCTGATTGGTCTACGAGAGGCGGCACGTGAACTGAACGTGTTGGACTCTATCCCGCTCTTCTCCGACCCTTCTTTCCAGAAAGCTTTCTACTTCCCTCTGTCCACAAGTCAGGTGAGTCTAGCTTGGAAGCAATAACTTGTCTACAATCTGACCCAGCAAGATCCGAAACAGCCCAACTCAAGAAATAATGTACTCAGGATTTGCAAATCTGGTACTAATGAATCAGTCCAAACCTGCCATCAGAAACCCTTGTCTTGCCAGTGGTTAGCGCTCGTTCGTTCTTTTATTCGTAATTATATTTTTCTTTCCTTTCTTTCCTTCAAAGACTAAACACAAATCCACCCGGATTCACTGTGCATACCTATGTGTTTGTGGACAGGTTCCAAACATCTTCAAAACCTTCGGTTTCTTCGCGCCCCTCACTCCAGATGGATACGGCGTGGGCTACAAACTGTTCCCAGACTGCGTGATTCTCTGCGTCACTTCTTACAACGACTGCGAAGACACCGACTGTCGCGAGTTCACGACATGTCTTGAGTCCTGTCTGCTGGAAATGCGTGACTTTTGTCTGTTGAAGAACTGAAAGACAGTGACGGAGGAAAACAGTAAATGATAACATATCTGATTCCTAAGGCGATCTGTATCTGTGATTGTCGCCTGTCAAAATGTGTGCCAGACGAATGAAAAGCAAACCCATCACAACGTGCATCCTTAGTGTCTTTGCTTCAAGTTGTTGAACCTTGCGACGGAGCACTACTCTGACGTTGGAATTCGTTTCATTAAAACAGTTTCCACGTTCCTCCCGGACGGAAAGAGAATTAACTTCTATAGCATTTCCGGCTGTGTCTACACATATAAACCTGGAAGGAAAATCAAGGATGACAGATTACAAACTCAAAATAAAACAGGAGCACTTGTCATTCAGTCAAAGCACTCATTTTCTGACTTGCCAAAGCATTCATATATCCTGGTAGGAACCTCAGACATACCTTTCACTGCATCCGCACGCAATTTAGGGTACATGCTTTCAGCTGACATGACACTTGACATGCACATCAACCAGATATGTAAGTCAGCATATGCAGCACTCCAAGAAATCAGCTCCATTCGCCACAATGGCATTGGTTTGTTCTTTTGTTCTATCCAGATTAGATTATGGAAATGCTCTTCTTGCTTGCTGCCCCAAACTCTCAAAAAGTTCAAAACTGTCCAGCACGACTCGCGCTCAAGGCGAAGAAACGTCAACACATTACTCCCCTACTTGCTTCCCTTCACTGGCTCCGCATTCAAGAACGAATACAATACAAACTCTCAGTCCTTTGTCACAATTTCTTCACTGATTCCTGTCCTGCATATCTTTCAGATACACTTTCTGTTTATTCACCATCCAAGGATCTGCACAAAAACTTACGGTGAACGTTCCTTTTCCTTTGTTGCACTCAAAAAGTGGAATTCACTATCCTCACACATCCGTCACGCCCCAACACCTGCATTCAAGAGAGCACTCAAAACAAATCTTTCGAAACTGTATTTTACTCAGCATATTATGCTTACTGTGATCTGATCACTGGATGTGCTCTTTGTGTTGACTTGTATGCATTTGCGATGATTTTGATGTAGTTTTGTGAAGCTTGATTCCTTGGTGTATATTTTGACTATGGTGAATGTGATGTGTTTTATTTTGCTGTGATTTGGGCCTATGTGATATGAGACTGTGGTATTGCCTGTGCTGATTTACATATTTTTTTTGGTGTCACTTAGTCAGAAATATGTATATTTAGTCAGAAATATGTATATTTTAGCCAATTTGATGCACGACTGCTGATTTTTTTGCACAAACGTTTACATCACTTATTATAAAATTGGTCTATTTTATTGTAAAGTGTGGTGAGCCCCATCTGAGATGAGGCACTGTGGTATGTAAGCCTGCATATTATCATTCTTCTTCTTCTTCTTCTTCTTCATCATCATCATCTTCTTGTTAATGATATTGTTATGATTATAAAAGCGGTCGAATTCAGGATATATCCCGCGTTTTTCTGCATCAATATGAGTCTGTAAGCTCCCTGGGTTATTCTTCATTCTTCTGAATACTCACATTCTGTGTCCTTACTCTGTACCCTTTGTATTGTGATTTGTGTTGCTGACATTTTAATTATGAAATACCACTTAAAAAAGAACAATAAACAAATGAACAACCGACTTGGCGTATGAACGAATGAATGACTGGATAAATGAATGAAGCAAAGAACGAAGGAAACAGAAACGAAAGAAAGAAAGAATCATAAGAGAAATAAGGAATGGAAGGAAAGAAAACAGAAGATAGAAAGACGAAGAAAACGTGTAGCTGCTTCATCAGGATCGGTGTCATCTGCTCACGAAGCCTTCCACCCGTTCTTCTCTTGTCGCGTCCACAGCACATAATTATTTTTGTTTCATCTTGTTTTGTTTTGATTCTTTCAAATCAAGGGATGCAACACTCAGCCAGACTGTGTTTTATCAAAACTCATGTTAACGTTGGTCATAAGTCAGTTAGGACTGACATTTTCACACATATTTCAGGCTATACCACACTTCTGGCGTTGACCATTAATTTTGGTCATGAAGGAATGTTGAAAAACTAAACCTTCCAACCTGAGGGATATATATATATCTATCTCTCTCTCTCTCTCTCTCTCTCTCTATATATATATATATATATATATATATATAGTGTGTGTGTGTGTAGTTGTCACTGGAAGTTTGTTTATTTGGGTGTTTCCTTCTTTTTCATATGCTTGTGCTTTCATTTTTCTCCAGTGAGCGTGTCTGAGTGCGTGCATGTGTTCCCGAATTGCACGCATGGTTGGATGTGTTCACGTTGTGCGTGAGAGGCAGAGTAGCTGTCGGGTAGGTGGCACCCAGTTGGATGCCCAGTCGAGTGGAGCCATAGTTTGGGCCTCCTGGTTGATTAAAACACTCATGTGTTTGAGGACTCTTATGACCCAAGTTTGGGTTGTGGGTTGTTTTGTTCGTAAATGTAACCACGAGGGGAAGAACAAGTATTCCATGTAAGTACTCTGTTTTGAATATTTTTTTCTCGGTATCAAAATTTCCGTTCCTATATACTGAAAACATTTTTGTATGAAAGGGAGGGGTTTCAGAAAGGAATCCAAGACTTTACTTTTATTATTTGTCACTTGTTTTGTTGTTTTCTTTCAACTGTGGCATATTCAGTATTTTTGGTTTTGTTTTCCTCAATGTATTCCTTAGTGAAATATGCTGTTAAGATAATAGAAGACAAAATAAGGTGTTGTGATAGTCTGTGAATCTAAATCGTTTTTCTTAAGCTGCAGTGTAGGTCAGCCATACGAAGGAGGTTATTCCAGCTTTGTAATTTGTTGCTCTTACTTGTATTTTATAATTTGAATATGTGTTAGTATGTGCTGGAATTATAAGACCAGCATATAATGCTGGCCTTTTAGGCCTCTATTCGTTTCTCCCTCCCCAAGTCTGCCCGCTGTTCCCTCTCTTGATTTGGCGAGGTGTGCCTCTGGTGGACGACGCAGGACTGCCGTTGACTGTAAATTCCCCAAGTTTCCGTCTTTTTCCCCTTTTCCTCCATTCCTTTCTCCTTTCCCCAATCTGCTGATAGCCCCCCCCCCCTCCCCCCGCCCCATCTCTCTGTTCGGCAAGGCGTCTCTCCACGGGAAGAACAACACAGAATGAATTTTCTTTAATGAGGGAAGTGGAATAAGCAAGGACATGGTGTTTTTTTTCATCCAGCCCTCAGGGCAAAGAAAATCAGCAAGCAAAATTTTGCTTGTTGATGATAATGATAATAATAATAATAATCATAAAAAAGACCCAAGACCCCAGTTTTCCCTTTGTTACCCTCTATCCCTCCATCCAGATTCCCACCCCTCTGGCCAAGAATCCTTTTTCCCTGTGTGCCGCTTTCCAAGTGTGGGAGAAAAGGACACTTCTAAAGTTGCCAAGGTGTTGCCGTAAAAGCGTCAACAATCAAGACGAAAGACTTGGAACAGCTATGCTTTTGTTGTTTTGTGTGTGTTTAATTTGACTGTCATCGTTTATTGTTTTCGCATCAAACACTATTACATTAGCCATAGCTTTATTAGTATTATCGTAAAATACTATAATAAAACATTGCTAACTCCCTTGTTCCTGATTTCCTTTGTGTGAGAAGATAGGCCCTTTCTTATAAAGTAGGGCGTAACACACACACACACACACACACACACACACACACACACACATATATATATATATATATATATGTGTGTATATATATATATATATATATATATATATATATATATATATATTACAATGAATAAACAAACAATAATGAAAATACTCAGTGTCCATTACAGGTTTTCTTCGGTCAGAAAACTTATCCAATGAATGGCCTCCTTGTGCTGTACTACTACTACTTCAATTACTACTGGATACTTATATACCTATAGCACACTATCAAGAAATCTGCTATGGGTGTTTTACAAAACACGTGTTTGTTTTTTTACATAATATATTACATCAATGTTATGCAGATACATAAAATTGTAACTAACAAACTACACAGACGACAGACAGACAGACAGACACACACACACACACACACACACACACAATACATATAATATACATTTAAACATACATTCTCACATACACCCCCACCCCTCCGCACACACACGTACATACGCACACCCAAACACACACAGCCATACCCGTGACTGAGCCGTAGGATGTAGATTTAGAACTTTCCATGTTGTACGTGTATTGTATCTGGCTTTGTGTTTAATGAATAAATGTTAACCCTTTCTGTGACTTAAGAAATATCCCACGTAGGTATATTTGGATGTTTAGATATTTCAATACGATAACGGCTGGGATTCTTGTTATAATATCTTTATAAGCAATGCAAGTTCTCAGACTTTTTCCGACACTCACGACTGGTCAAATATGAATACAAGATGTGATCTTCAGGGTTAAAGACTTTTGACAGTTAAATTGGATTTACAGTTATTCACATTAGATGTTTATTACACATATTCACACAAAAATGTAGGCCTTTTTGTGATATTTCCTTATGTCAAAAGTCTAAAAACTGCACACAAAACACATTTAAGAAATTTCATCGTGCTCAGTTATTCCGGACTTCCTTTCCATAACCCGCTCAGCACTTGAATACACACACACACACACACACACACACACACACACATATATATATATATATATATATATATATATATATACTTAAGTGTCTTTTACCGTTCTCCACGAAATATTTTTTCATTCACATTTGACATATAATACTTCCGGAACTCTCCCAATAATAAGATTTTTTTCTATTCACATTTGACATCTCATAATTCTTCCGAAACTGTCCCAACAATAAGATTTTTTTCATTCACATTTGACATCTCATAATACTTCCGAAACTCTCCCATCAATAAGATTTTTTTCATTCACATTTGACATCTCATGATACTTTCGAAACTCTTCCAACACTAAGATTTTTTTTATTCAACAAAACGTACACGGCCGTCCGGGTAAGAGCGTAAAATTGTTTCTTTGGCAATGAAGTGTCATTAACAAGGAGAAACAATTATAACTACTCAGTGTAACAATCAACATACTGATACGAAAGCTAACAGATTAGGCTCCATTCACTATCGAGGAATTTTTCTTTTCAGATGTACCAAGTAAAAAGCGACCACCAAAAGACGTGGGGATCCTTTACCAGAGAGACAGAGAGAGAGAGAGAGAGAGGCAGGTCGATGTTAGTCCTCACTTCAGTTAGCACATGTCACAGTTGTCCATGTAATTACATTTATGGGCATTTCAGTAGGGATAACAAAGGTAATTAATGCCATTCCCAAAACGTCAAGCATTTTAAATGGAAACGAAATGGCAAACCAGGGACAGGGAAAACAACATGACAGGACCCCCGAACAGGGGGCGCTAAAGTAATTAGCTGAGTCACCGCCATCAAAAGTAGGTGGATTTTGTGTGTGTGTGTGTGTGTGTGTGTGTGTGTATGTGTGTGTTTGCGCGTGTTGGTATGTATAAGATAAGATAAGATAAGATAAGAATAACTTTATTATCTCCAACTGGAGAAATTTGGTCAGGTGTACGTGTGTGTGTGTGTGTGTGTTTGCGCGTGTTGGTATGTATGTCTGTGTGTGCGTTTGCACATACGTGTGTGTGTGTGTGTGTGTACTCGATAGCAAAAGTATGTGAAGTAAATTCATCGCCCGCACCATCATCCACACGTTGTCAGTTACCGATACTGGCCGCTGTCTCGCGGACGTAATTTTTTGTTGCCACACCGTCTGCTCCCTTTCAGTGGTATTACAGTGGTATTACTCCCACGCCACTCATTCCGAGTTCATCCATACACGGCCACACCCGGGTTCGTCTGTCACAGCCCCAGCGTCGGCAGTCCGCAGGGAACCATCGATGTTAGGTCGCCAGGAGGCCGCACACCAGAGCAGACTCTGCACTGCTGCTGAGTCACTTCAGTGGTGTTCAGTGGTGCCTGTTCTGATTTAACGTACTTAGTACACAACCAACTTAGCTCCCTACTCACGACATTAATGGCTTAGTCGTGGAGCCAGACTGAGTGAGCGTCCCTCCCAGAGTGGAAACCACCACCAGGTTCCTCCAACAACAGTCCCCTATGAATCTATCGACACTGAAGACACTGACAGGGCTCAGCTCCAAGCACGGAAGTGGAAGGGTATCGAAACCGAGGTCACCGTGACAAAAGGGCATGAAAGACCACAGAATTTGGGACTTTTATCTTTGGTTTATATTGATGATGACGGAAGAGGAGGATGACGATGATGATGCTATGGTGGTCCATTTTGGTTTGGAACTACGTGACAAGCCTGTACTCAACACTTCCTGTCATAATGATATCCTGGCATCAACCAGGCCCGAGCAATACACACTTGCAGTGTTGGTCAGGAAATTAGAGCAGCACACCCAAAGACGCGTGAGTGAAGTGGATGATACTCGACTGTGTGATTCCAGTCCCCCCATTTAAGCCCATAACACACCCGACTATGGGTAGGAGCCGGCCTCGGGCCAAAAAAACCCACCTCCGCTGGGATTCGAACCCGCGTCCTCCCAGCCGTCAGTCCGCGACGCAAGCCACTTCGCCACGGCGGACTGGTTGGGAATCCACATCATAGCGTATCCTGTTTTTCCCGCACGACGTAATGTAGAATATACTGACTGCAGCTGTCACCCAGTCTGAAGCTGGAGTTCGTGAGACAGACAGACAATTATTGTTAAAATCTTTTTAATGGCCCACACTCTTTTCTGATCTGCAGTGAACAGTGAAAGCGCGCGTACTACACAGATGACTATCAAGATGGCCAGTGCTGATTCTCTGGACTGTGAAATCAAAAATGACTGTCTATCGCATGTAGCTGTTGTGGGATGGTAGTGGACTGCATTATCAAGCGAGAACACACACACACACACACACACACACACACACACACACACACACACACACGAGCGCGCGCGCACGCGCACGCGCGTAAAATAATCTCTTTCGTATTGCAGACATAACACGTTTTGATGACCTGAATGCCACTCATATTTCGGATATCTACTACGAGTTTCATGACATGAAACTCAAACATAGCTAATTTTCTCAACTGCAGTTTCCAACATATATTTATATGCCAGACATTGTTCATGTAAATTCCTGTAATATTTTAATACTCGTTTATCCAAGTACACATAGATATAGTTTGAACAGTCAAACAGAAAATTGGTTTCGTTTTCAATCTTATCAGTAAATGGACATTTCTTTGACACTTATTTTGATGTCTCTCATTTACATTTGAATCACACATACCTAAATGAAAACTAGTTGTTGTGATGACTATTATAGTATTTGTTTTGTTTTAACAATGGTCAATAATACAATGTATTCGAGGGAAGGAGGTCGTACACAGATCTGGGAATAAAGCTGATCCTCAGAGGGGCCATGTCCCACATGTCGCTCCAGCTGAGGCTCCTTTGGAGTGCAATTTTCCATGTTGTCCACTGCCCCCGCTGGCTTTGCTGGACTGCCTTCTGGACTCTTTTATCATCCTTATTATTACAAACATGTAACGACATCCGCTCGAACTGGGTATCAAATACAGACATATCCGTGATTCTAAAGCTCACATTGTTTCAAGATCTTAGCAACTTTGTTTTTAGCTTGTCTGACATATCTAATGCTGCACCAAAAGACATTTTGGTGGTACATGTAGTCAGTCTAATATCATCATCTTAGATGAACAGACTATAAATAAATAAACGAACGAACTTGGTACATGTAACTGCAAAACCACGATATATGTAACCACTGATGATATAAATTTCTGTTCCTTATTCTTTTTATTTAGATAGAAAACTTGACTTTTATTTTTACATGATTTACACACACACACACACACACACACACACACACACACAGGGCAAGACCAGACAAAAGTATGTATTTCCAAGGATAATGAACAAGCACTGGTGTGCTGATTTTTTACATGCAGTCCCCGTCCTTTATAGGATCTCTACACAATACTAAGTGATAAAGTTTAGACATGATGGTTATCAAATTAAAATTTAAAAATCTCTATAAACGAAACACACACATCAGAATATCAGAACAGTATAAACTGGTCACATATGTCCAAATAATTTCCTATTTCACGTTGTGAATCTGCAGCAAGCGAACCATGTTGCCTATATTGATGTCTACACTACAACGAGTATATACGTTGTGAGTCAGTCTCTTGCTATGGATTAAAGCGGAAAAACACCAAAACAACAACAGCATAATCAGATGGCTGGCATACAGTTATTTCATTTTAGCTAATGCATTAGCCAAATACTATGTAATGTGGAAAGCATAGTGAAATGACATAATAGTGATGTGGAGCCAGGCTCCTGATAATTTTCTGCTGTAAGAGAAAAATTTACAACAGAAACTGTTTTATTATGATAATGTTTAAATCGGTGGATGTGGGAGAAGGAGCAAGCATTATTATTATTTGAAAAAGAAATTCAGTGTGAAAGATCTTACGACCTGTACATATGTTCGTATCAAAGGTCCATTCAGTCATTCAAAATTCATTTATTTTTCCCTTCAATGTGTACTCGTGTTAGCTTTTCAGAGACATTCTCAATACACATATCAAAGTTGACATGCTTCTGGTTAGATGGCATCCTTGAACAAGTACAGCAAGCATGAAGAGCCATTCAAAAACCGAAATAGCTGTCACTTATATCTGGTGTGCATGTGCGCGCGCGCGCGCGCGCGTGTGTGTGTGTGTGTATGTGTGTGTGCGCGCGAGCGTGTATGTGTGTGTGTGTGTGTATGTGTGTGAACGAAACGCCACAGACAGAAAAGATAATCATTTTGAGAGCCATTGTTGTAACAGATTGCTTTGTTTTGACTGTATGCTGGGCTTGTACGAGTGAAAGTCACAACAGCTGTTGGGCGATACCCGACCAGGTAGGTAGCCGGCTGCTCTTTCCCGAATTATCTCCGTACGCTTTAAATCTGTTGGTCTTTGTTTCTTTCTTTCATGTGGACTGAAACAAAGTCTTTGCAGGTCGCATTCTTCCTGTTCTTGGTCTTCTTGCTCTTGTTCTTGTTCTTCTACCTTCGTGGGCTGCAACTACCACGTTTACTCGTCTGTACAAGTGGGATTTTACGTGCATGACGGTTTTCACCTTTCCATGTAGTCGAGTTGTATTCAGTCAGTTCCTTTCCTTTTCAGATACCGCTCTGACTCACTGTGTTCGTGCCGTTAACCAGGAAGATCACAGCAGTGATGATCCGAAAACTCAGTTCCCACGCCTTTCCTCTGGTCACGGCTTTGTCGCTGCAGAACAAGGCCTGGACCCGCGTCGCTCCGCGCACGCCTCCTCGCCTCTACGGCACTGCACCGCTTTCCTTCACTTTCAGAAAACTGCTGCTGCAACACAGGGGACCCCGTCAGAGTCCTTCACCACCGTGGATGCTGCCGCTTCACAGCGTGTCGTGTGAACTGAACCGGAAGGCGAACTACAGCGACAACAGTGCCAAAAGGGATTCAAGTGGTTATGGTGCTTCAGTGCAGGCAAGAAGCACATTGTAAATTACAGTGTTTCACTCCATGTAGACAGTAAACTTAATGATGCGTGGACAAAAAACGTTCACTCCCTCTGCTTAAAATTCATTCTTTCTTTCTCAACTTCAGGCTAGTTTTTCATCTCAACTCTAAGCAAATTCATGCAGAAGAAAAAAACATCAAAGACAGTTTTAAAGGGATTTTTCTCTCCAAAAAGCTTTCCTCCATTGAGGCCTATATAAAACCAATCTTCAGAAAAAATGCTGAAATTTGGTATCATGTGCAAGAACGGTTGTGTAAAAGTGGTTGGTGAATAATTCGATAGTTTTGACTGGCAGGCTGGATGGTTACTTAGTCGTGCACCATAAGTAGGCTGGTTGTTTATTTAGTCACACATCTAGTTAGCTGGTTCGTCAGTTAGCTATCTGATGAACAGTGCTTACTTAATCACTTTGGTCAGTCTGCTAGTCACCAGTCAACATTTGTTTAATTGTATGATTTTCACTTATTTGTTGATTGGAAACCAGTCTCTATCTGGCACAGATGCCGCTGCCCAAGCTGCCAGTGCCCAAGGTGAAGGACACGATGAACAAATACCTGACTGTGCTCAGCACTGTCATCAGCCCGCACGAGCTGAATGTGACCAAAAAGCACGTGCAACAATTCATGACCCCTGGGGGCTGGGGAGATAAACTGCAGTACTATCTGCTGCAACGACAGAGTGAAACAGACAACTGGGTAAGTGTGTGTGTGTGTGTGTGTGTGTGTGTGTGTAGATGGGTGGGTAGATGGATGTGCGCGTGTGTGGATGTGTGTGTGAACATTGCCATGATTTAAAAAAAATATCTATAGTTATTTTTCTTTTCTAAGGTCAGAATTCAACAATTCAACAGCAATAGATGTAGGAATAGAGGACAGATTATAGACCGAACGAAAGAAAATTGAAGCAAATCTTAACGCTGTAATCTAGCAAGCAAACATTGTGGATCTTATTTAAGCAGAAAGCTTGGGTGGCCAGTATGTGTCACAGAGAACATAATGATGGACGTCTTGTTTTCATTCAAAAGGACATGAAAAAAGCAAGATAAAAACAGGGAGGATAACAAGCATATCTTTAATGGTCTTCTAAGGTGCTCATTGTATAACGAAAAAGAAAAGAGGGAAAGAGAAACGTTACAAATGTTTTCAGGGTGTCGTTTGCCGTTTTTACAAAAAGATATTCTGAACTTTTTGATACCATTAACTCTCACACAAAATAAAAATGGACATACTAGTTTGAAGTTTTGACATTCATCCCAGGTCTCTGTATTCCACGTTTTGCACAGATGGTGTTGTTATTCGATTTCACTAACTTTCATCCTTCGTTTCCTTTGTACATTTCATGTCAAATATTTCCATTGTCCCTTTTACACGTCATATGAGTGGTTCTTTTCCCTTTTTTTCTTCGACCCCTATTTGCTTTTAAACAACATAAGAGAAAATGGTGGATAAAAAGTTTTTCATGTACTACGGGCCCTGTAAATGAGCATATTAAACAACATGAGAGAAAATGGTGTGGAAAATGATTTTCATGTATGACCGACCTTGTAAATGAGAAACTTCAGTGTTTGCTTTCCACCTGCCATCAAGTGTTACCTAAAAAAATCTTCCAATTGTTGTATATCATGTTTCTTCCAGTCAAGCCTATAATTTCAATGTCATTGAAGATGTATTATTTAACACCATTTTTATGGATTATGCTTCCTGCAAAGGAGAGACCTCTAAAAATGTTGATCCTTCGTTTCAGGCCTCATACCAGTTACTACACAAACAATTCTAAAGTTCATCTTCAACTTTCCATTGACTCTAAGTTTAAAACAAAATCACAAAATTACATCTTCGAAATTATAAGCATTGCGCTTCTTATACACAGAATTGCATTTTTCAATGTTTGTGTTTCAGGCATCTGAGTGGTGGTTACGGACCATGTATCTTGATAATCGATTACCGCTCCCGTTTAATTCTAGCCCAGCTATGCTTCTGTCAACGCAGCTTTATTCTGGCAAAGAAGATTGCCTGCGGTAAGTTTGTCTCGTCCACACTCGTTTTGTTATGATATTGAAAGATGTGACAGTGAAGAAAAGTAGGTGAAGACCCAGATTTTAGACAGATTAGAAATACAATAAATGAATGTGAGAGGAAAGGTCTGAAATCTGAGGGGCGGTTGAACCCTTCAAAGACAGCAACTGGGGGGTCGTTTGGATCTTTCTTCTTCTTCTTTCTTTTCGTCAGTCGTTTAGAATGTACATTTTCTCTTGAATCATCTTGATTATAGATAGTGTTTGTGTGTTGTTGTTTTATGAATTCACGTGCATTGACATAATATTCTTACAAATAAAAATGCAAGGCAGGTGTGGAAACGCTGATTTTGTAAAGGAACGATAACTATAGATACAGTAATAGAATGTATGTAAATATAGACTAACATTGACAAAGGTCATGATGTGTTGGTGATGGTTGTGGTACTGGTATGTGTGAATGTGTGTGTGTGTGTGTGTGTGTGTGTGTGTGTGTGTGTGTGTGTGTGTGTGTGTGTGTAAATAGGTAGAGAGAGAGAGAGAGAGAGAGGAACACAGAGAGGGAGAGGGTGAGAGATATTGACACACAGAAAGAAAGAACATCTCTGCCACTTTTCTTGTATGTTTCAGATTCGCAGCAAGGCTGTCGTTGCGATTAATTGATTACAAATTGATGATTGACAGGTGGGTACGCCATTGCACAGCCAGTACGTAGCTGACAGTGACTTCGATTTGTAAACGCTCACACACACACACACACACACACACACACACACACATACATACATACATACACACACACACACGCGCGCGCGCTATTAGTGCCATGGCCAGGTGTATAAGCTGAGCGAGTAGGTTTTTAAGCAATGCAGCCATTAGTTTCAAGAGGTCATGTGTGCTGAAAGAAAAAGGTTGCTTCGTTTTCGGAAATCCAAGAAACAATTTTTATTTCTTTGTAAAAGAAGATCACCCCCTTATTCAAGATTAGCCTGTAAGATTGCTGCTGTTTTTCTTGTTTTCGTTAATGTATTAGACATATTGATGGTCGCTTTTCTTCGATTCTTTTTTTTCTTTTTCTTTTTTTTCGTATTCTGAAACAAACATCGATTAAAGATAATCCAGCTTCTCAGCGCTTTCAGGCTTTTATTTCTGTCCCGTTACACATATGACGTGTCTATGTTCTGCTCCAAGCCCATTACGAAATATAATTTTTTAATGAAATTGACTGATAAAGATAGTGTAATGCCAGTAAAGGCAGAAGTAGTCTCGTAGGCTAACATCGTATAAATTTCGGATACACTATCATGAAGATGCCTAATTCTAATATGTGGTGCTCTGTGGTGCTGCTTTAACCTCCTCTGTTAGAATTTTAAAATATCAGTTGACTTTTTGCATTACTTTCCACTTTCAGACACACTTTTATTAAACATTGTACAAGTTATTTGTATTGTTCTGTTAAAAATCGGTTGGTACCCTGTCCCTCTACCAGCGGGACCTTGCCTGTAGAGATGGCGGACAAGAATCAGCCAATGTGTATGGAACAGGACTACAGACTTTTCTCCAGCTACAGGAGACCTGGCATTCCCTCTGACCAGCTGATCACCAACCTGGGAACACAAAGACCGGCCTTCATGGTTGTGGCATGCAGAAATCAGGTCATTCTTTTCCTTTCAAACCGTCTACTTAGGCATGATCTCTTTGTCCACCACAGTCAAAACTGCATCCTATTCATACTGTTTGTGTGGGGGTGGGGTGGTGGATGGGTGGTGGTGGTGTGAGCATGCGAGTTGGACGAGATGTTACAGGATTTTTGTTTGCAGTGTGTGTAAATTGATTTACTCTATTATTTCGTCACTCATAGTTAACGAGTTTTTGTATAAGTAATGCGCTTTGATATATTTTGAGAAAAGCGCTGAATAAGTGTTCATATTAACGATAAAAATAACACTGATAATATGACGATGATAATGATGATAACATAATAATAATAATAATGATAATAATAATAAAAATAATTATCATCATTAGCATCATCACCATTGTCATCATCATTATTATGACGATGATGATGATTATTATTGTTATTATTGTTGCATGTATATTGATTACACCCAGTGTGCCGTGTTGCAGTTTTACAGAGTGGACGTGGAGCAGGACGGCGTGACGCTCAGTGAGGGAGAGCTGTTCTCACAGCTGTGCAAAGTGGTGTCAGCAGCAGATCGCCACGCGGCCGGGTCACCTCCAGTGGGGGTCCTCACGGCGATCGACCGGTCAGCGTGGGCTGAAGCCAGGGAAAGACTGGCCGCAGGTTTGACAGTGACATGACCAAGAGATATTTATGTATATATATATTGATGTTTTTTGATGTTCATGATGATGATGAAAATGATGATATTGTTGTTGTTGTTGTTTTAAAAGAAGAAAAGTAAATTTCAGATAGTTATGTCTAGAAAACAACCAAAAGCATGTTACATATAAGATTATTTTCAATGAGACCAATGATATGGAAATTCATTTGAAATATAATTTTCCAACTGTATTATATCTGTCAACAGATGTGATTCTGTATTCATGTCATAGTTTTGTTGTTTCTAACTCAACCTGTGTGTTATAATGAGAATGTTAATACATAAACTTCTGCAGAAAACGAAACTGAATCTAAGCTTTGTTAATTTTTTTTTTTTAATGAAGCTAACGGCGGCAGGTGTGGACATAACACACGCTGCGAGCTGAACCCCTGCCACTGTTCTCAATGTGGCCAGATGATAAACAAAGAACACATTCACCAAATTCCGGGCATGTGCTACAAAGTGACTCTACAGCTGTACTTGACTTTCTCTGAATCTGTCAGGTGTAAGGGAGAGGGGGTTGGGGGGGGGGGGAGGGAGTATCGGGAATGGGGAGTATCTGTATCAACACACTCCCAACCACATAACATCTCGAGAACAGACGGCAGAGAAAAGTATAAGTTGTGACCGATCCAGCGCCATGCATTCTTCACAGAGCTGTGGTCTGCAAAAGAGAATGTCGTTCCAGACGGTGCCCACGCTCCACAATTCAACACCGACAGGCGCGGATCCATTGTTTTATGAGACAGAGGCAGCAACAAGAGATTCGCATTAGTTGTGGTGGCACATAAATGTACATGAATTGGTCAATATTACTATTATGTTGTGTTGTATTGTATTGCATTGTTTTGTATTATGTTGCGTTGTTTTGTATTACATTTTGTCACAACAGATTTCTCTGTGTGAAATTCGGGCTGCTCTTCCCAGGGAGAGCACTCCGCTACAGTACAGAGCCACCCAGGTTTTCCTGCCTGCACGTGTCACATTATTAGTTTTCCTTCAAAGTGGATTTTTGTACATAATTTTGCAACTGACAACCTTTTTGTTGCCATGGGTTCTTTTATGTGCGCTAAGTGCATGCTACATACAGGTCCTCAGTTTATCGTTTAACCTAATGGCTAGCTGTCAGACCAACACTCGTCTAGTGGAGGGGGAGAAAATGCTGGCGAGTGGGATTCGAGCCTGTGCGCTCAGATTCTCTCACTTCATAGGCAGACGCGTTGCCACTAGACCACCAGACCACATACTTTTCTCTTTTATGTCATCAGCTGGCGAGAACAGTAGCCACCTGGACACCATTGAAAACTCGCTGTTCATACTGTGCCTGGACACACCAGTAAAACGATCCTCCTCATCGTCAGCAAGGGAGGGGGTGAACGAGAAAGAAGAGGAGGAGTTGACAAACCTGGCACAGTATGCTTTGCATGGCCAAGGCACTGACTTCAATTCGTGCAACCGCTGGTTTGACAAACCAACGCAGGTCAGTCAGTAGTGTGTGTGTGTGTGTGTGTGTGTGTGTGTGTGTGTGTGTGTGTGTGTGTGTGAGTGTGGGAGGGGTGTGGGTGGGTGTTGTTTCAGGTGTCCAAAGAAGGATGGTCAAAAGGTTAAACAAGCAAACGAATGAAAGGGAAAAAAAGAACCAAACGAAACAGTGAACAAATGGAACCAATAAATGAACTAAGGAACAAACGAATGCACCAACAGACAAACGAATGAACAACCATCGAGCAATTAAAAAAACCGAGTGTGTGCATGACACCATGACACCTGATATGTGTGTGCAGTGGATTCTGTCTGAAGACGGCACTTTTGTTGGGGTCGGAGAACACTCTGCGTCAGAGGGAAGACCACAGTTGGTGGCCGCGAATTACGCCTTCACCAAAACGTAATTTTGTTTCATTCACACATTCATTAATTCGTTTATTCACTCACGTTGTTCACATCCAAAGACGAGGCACTCATGCGAAAATCCACGAATCAAATAAAGTCTGTCCATTCGTTCGTTCGTTCTTCTGCTCGTTCGTTCGTTTGTTCATTTGTTCTATGTGACGGGATGCGTTCTCAAACAAACCATGAAAAAAATATATTGTTGTTTTGTAAAAAGTCAGTCTTTTCATTGTTCGTTTAGTGTGAAGGGTACATTTTACAGAGTCACGCAATGTGAACAAAGTGTACGTGTTGTTGTGTGTGTAATCAAAAGATATCACTCCTGTTGAGAATGTCTGCTGCGTGGGGATATTGGTTGAGACAAGCCTTTATGAAGCCTCAGCATTCTTCCTTGGCAAAAACGTCAGGTTTACTTTTTAGAAGATATTGTAGTCTCTTGTTATTCTGACCGCTGAGATACTGTGATAAACAGCCTCAGTTCTCACCCGACATGTGAGCGGAACGAAGGACAGGATCCACGCTGTCTGGCAGAACCAGTGTGGCTGAAATGGACCACGACCTCTGAGATAGAGTCTGACATTGCACGTGCTAAAGAGGAGGTGGACCGGTAAGGGTAAACACACACACACACACACACACACACACACACACACACACACACACACACACACACACACACACACACACACACACCACACACACACACACACACACACACACACACACAGACCCCCCCCCCCCCCCCAACACACACACACACACTTATACGAACGCACGCACACACACAGACGCACACCATGTTTTGAACATGTTTAGACGGAATGAAAGAGACAATAAAATAACACAAAAACGTTCAGACGAACGTCTCCTCCACAATATTTGCACAGTCGCTCCTCAAAACAAAAACATACAAACGACAGCAGCAACTTGAAATGTACTTACGAATCTCCTTCATGTCTTCAGAAATGTACAGAGGCCAGGTCTGTGCGGAAGGCGATTTAACGAGTTTGGTCGGGAATTTCCCAAAAGTCAAGGCATCAGCCCAGACACCTTTCTACAGCTAGCTATCCAAATGGCATACTACAGGTCAGTCACATCAGTTTTATGATCTTAAACTACAGAACACTGTGTAACTCTTCTCGCATTTCAACAGTTTAGCTTGCCTCACTTTATTCAAAAGCAGCAGGATCATGATAATTAGTATACACCAACAGGCTCACGATAATTAGTCTTTATTAACAGGATTACAATAATTAGTCTGTATCAACAGCTTCACTAAAATTAGCCTATGCCAGCAGCATCACAATGACTAATCTACATCAGCAGGATCGCGATAATTTAAGCCAATTTTTTCGGGTCAGCACGACATTTCAGCACTTCTCGACTGTGTTATAGCATAGTAGCCCTTCTCAGTTAAATGACAGTCGTGTTCTGACTCTTCTCGGCCAAATCACAACACTTTCCTCCGCAGTAAGATCACAATGCTTTAGCTTTTCTGTTAACCAAGTCAAATCAGCATCAGCTTCATCAAAACACTTCACTTCACCCCTCACCCCCCTCACACTTTATCCCTTCTCGGAGTGATCACAACACTATTGCCCTCTTCAGTGAAACACTTTGATGAATGACATGAACGGCGGGCGCGGAGTGAGAGAACTTCCAAGAAATAAAAAGTACGGTAGCCTCCAGAAGGCCTAATTACAATGGAATGGAAACACGAAAGTAAGGTGAAACATGACCTTTCTCAGCAAAGTCATAACATTTCATCCCTTCTCAGCAAAGCCAACATATCTCAGCCCTTCTAAGGAGAGTCACCATGTCCCAGCCCTTCTCAGCAAAGTCACAACACTTCTGTCCTATTCGTATCCAAATTGCTGCTAATACAAATTTAAAAACAACAACAAAAGCAACCGTTGTTCTGATTGGTTTCTGGTGCGCGTCAGACTGCAGCATTAGATAAAAAAATTTAAAAAATGACGCAACATTTCTGACTGGAAGGAAATGATGTAGCATTTCCTATTGGTTTCTAATGCCTAAACCTGCCGCAGTCATTCAAAGAAAAATGATTCAGTGTTTCTGCTGGTTTCTGATGTGTCAGAATGCATGGCCGGATGGCAATGACGTACGAGAGCGCCACCTTACGTCGGTTCAGACAGGGTCGTGAAGACAACATCCGGATCAACTCACCAGCTGTGCTAACATGGATCCAAGCCATGTGCGGGGAGATACACACATCTGTGAGTAGGCTTACGCTCGAAAGGAAACTTGACGATAATCACTTTGGAATAATATTTTTTGCATGCGCTCTGATGGAAAATAAGGATAGATCAATGGATAAAGATGCCGTTGCACGTCGCTACATCAAAATTATAATTATAAACGGGTGGCAGAACAATTTTTATGTTGTCGATTGTCAGTCTTATGACGGACATTAAGGTCTAGGGAACAGGAACGAATTTAGGAATAAGCAACATTGGTAGTAGTATACCTAGTAGTAGTAGTAGTAGTAGTAGTAGTAGTAGTAGTAGTAGCAGCAGCAGCAGCAGCAGCAGCAGCAGCAGCAGCAGCGGCAACAACTGCAGCAATAGTGGTAGGTAGACTGAGCAGTCACAGCAGCAGCAGAAGTGGAGAAGTAACAAATACTGTTGCAGGGTTTGTCATTACCCTCGAAGTAGCCGTATTTGCTAAGAACGCACACGCGTCATGAATCTCCTTTGAAAAGTGTTATTTCTCATCTTTCAGGAAGCAAAAAAGTTTGCTTTGTTTGAAGCAGCTTGTGACTGGAAGGAGAAATACAAAAATGACGTAAGTTCGTTTGTCTCTTTCTTTCTTTTCTTTTCTTTCTTTCGTTCTTAGTGAAGCGAAGATGCCCTTAAACGTTTTTGTTGGTTTTTTTGTCTTTAAATGAATTTTTTTTTAAATTACATTCTTGTCACCAACAGTCTCGTCCTAAAGGTCAGTCGAACTCACTGTGTGTGTGTGTGTGTGTGTGTGTGTGTGTGTGTGTGTGTGTGTGTGTGTGTGTGTGTGTGTGTGTGTGTGTGTGTGTGTGTCCTGATTGAATCAATCAATGAATGATTTATTCATTTAAGGGCATATAGCCCCTGGTGAATGGGGAATTCGGAATTATGATAAAGTATGCATTCTGAAGTCAGACAGAGAAAGAGAGAGAGACAGAGAGAGAGAGCGATAGAGAGACCGAGAGACAGAGTAACGAATTGGAGGGAAATAAATGAAGGCAAATAACCATCCTGAGTTATTTGAATGACTTTGCAAATAACTTTATGAGTTGATCTTTTTTCAGGTCGTTGCAGGCTATGGTACGGACTGTCACCTGATTGGTCTACGAGAGGCGGCACGTGAACTGAACGTGTTGGACTCTATCCCGCTCTTCTCCGACCCTTCTTTCCAGAAAGCTTTCTACTTCCGCCTGTCCACAAGTCAGGTGGGTCTAGCTTGGAAGCAATAACATATCTACAATCTGATCCAGCAAGATCCGAAACAGCCCAACCCAAGAAATATTCTACTTAGCATTTTCAGGTCTGGTGAATCAGTCCAAACCTTCCATCAGAAACCTTTGTTTGCTTGTAATATACGAAATTCCAGCAGCATTAAGAATGTGCGAGGAAAAAAATCAAATCCATACCTTTTGTTGTTCGTTCTTTTATTTGTACTTATATTTTTCTTTCCTTTCTTTCCTTCAAAGACTAAACACAAATCCACCCGGATGCACTGTGCATACCAATGTGTTTGTGGACAGGTTCCAAACATCTCCAAAACCTTCAGTTTCTTCGCGCCCCTCACTCCAGATGGATACGGCGTGGGCTACAAACTGTTCCCAGACTGCGTGATTCTCTGCGTCACTTCTTACGACTGCGAAGACACCGACTGTCGCGAGTTCACGACATGTCTTGAGTCCTGTCTGCTGGAAATGCGTGACTTTTGTCTGTTGAAGAACTGAAAGATAGTGACGGAGGAAAACAGTAAATGATAACATATCTGATTCCTAAGGCGATCTGTATCTGTGATTGTCGCCTGTCAAAATGTGTGCCAGACGAATGAAAAGCAAACCCATCACAACGTGCATCCTTAGTGTCTTTGCTTCAAGTTTTTGAACCTTGCGACGGAGCACTAGGCTACTCTGACGTTGGAATTTGTTTCATAAGAACAGTTTCCACGTTCCTACCGCACAGAAAGAGAATAACTTCAAATGTATTTCCGGCTGTGTCCACACATATAAACTTGGAGGAAAAATCATGGATGACAGATCACAAACTCAATCTAAATGATGATAAAACGGAAGCACTTCTCTTTCACTCAAAGCGCTCATTTTCTGACTTCCCTAACCCTTTATCTATCCTGGTAGGAACCTCAGACATACTGTAGGTCCACGATTTCTCGCAATCCCACGATTTCTCTCACTTTAGGAGAAATCGTGGGATAGTGAGAAAATGAGGTCGTTCCCCTCTCACGTTTTCTCTCAATTGCGAGAGGGGTTGGGAGGGGGAGGGCACCCCCACAATGTCTCACAGTGTGTGAGAAAGCGTGGGAAGTCCCGCTTGTTTTGATCAAAACTATGTCTTTGTCATTTGAGTTTGGTTCTTGTCTTTTCCCAATGCAAATCTAAGAGGAAAATGAGAGAGTGAGAAAGAAACGAGAAATGGGGAGTGACGACAACGACGATCATAATAATTACAGTGGCAGACATCAACAATTGACAGTGAAAGTACTTTTTTTGAAAAATATGTGAATAGAATAGAATAGAATGCCTTTTTATTGTCATAGAACCTTAAAGTTTATAAGACAAAATGAAACATAAACATGAGCATATTTATAAGAGAAATATTCGTGAACAAATTTCGCCAGCCTTGGTTGTAATTCTGCTAGAAGGATCAATTCACTAGGCTTTGCATTTGGACGACATATATTGATTAGTAATCTGTGTTTGTAAGTATTGTACTTTACACAATTGTCTAAAAGGTGAATCTCACCTTCTAAACTGTTACAGGTATCACACAGTCTTTGCTCTTTCGGTGTATTTTCATATCTTCCCTGTTCGATTTGTAAGTCATAGGTGCTGATTCGTAACATAGTCAGTGCTTTCCTGTTGTGTGTATTTGCTGTATTACGGTTCATTTCTATAATTTGTCACAGCGTTCTGGCAAAATTCTAATTTAGATGAACTGTTTTTTTTCTGTTTCCCAAATTTTACATATTCATTTTCAAGCTTCTTGGATATAGCATACTTTAACTCACTCAGTACGGCCAGTCCTCTCTTCTCCTCTACACAGACACCTCGGATGTCCAGTGGGTGTCTCAATGACCCAACCTTTAGCTTCCGTCGTCAGAATTGTGGTATTCTTTGTCAACATTCACCCCTTCAGTGTAAGAGCGTTCCGCTTGTAATATTTTGATGATGGTAATTGGGGTGAAACGCTGTTAACGTCGTCTCTTTCGCCGTTCGTATGGAAAGAGTTAATCTTCCAACACTAAAAGTAAACTGATTTTTCCAAACATGATCTAATCCAGTGCTAGTTAACACATTTTTTTTTTATGAAAAGTAGCCATTGAACATCTTTGTTTGTTTGACGATGCATGCATGTATATGTTGTGTACACAAGTGAATTTTGAGGAAGCTCTAATATGTGTATCCAATAGCCAATAACTTGACATATCATTTTTAGGCAAATAGGGAATCTTCCTATTTCTCCTAAAACGGAGAGAACCATTGCTCTTTTATGTATACCAAGTAATTTTTACAAAACTTGACATGAAATCTTTCATGTGGGAATTTGTTGAAAAGACAATTACTGAATAATTAGAAGAAATTAAACGGTACGTCTCCTGCAACATCATACGGAAACCAAACTTCTGCTCCATATGTTGAAATAGGTATTATCAAAGTATCATATAACTGACACATGATATCTATATTGATATTTGTATTACGAGTAGCACATGTAGAGCCTTATTTGCTTGATTTTTTAGATGACCTTGTGCTCGACTTAAGTTGCCGTTTCTATGAAATGTAACCCCTAAAGATATATATATTCTTCTGCTGCTTCAATCATGTCCCCTCCACATTTAAGATGTAGGGGTATTTTAGGGACAGTTTTTGAAAAAGCGATTACTTTTGTCTTTTCTCTATTCAAACGCAAGCCCCATTGACTGCAGTAAGAGTGTAAAATTTTAAGTTTTTGTTGTAAGCCGTCTTTACATAATGACAGAATAACTGAATCATCTGCACATAAAAGACAAGGAAATCTAGTAGATGAAGTACTGTCCATCGTTGGGGAGTTCACATCTGTCATATCTATGGTGATATCATTTATGAAAATATTGAATAGAGCTGGGCTGCGTGTAATTCCCTGATGTACCCCTTTCGAATAATAAATTATCTGCTGAAATTATCTTGTGATTTTGCGTAGATTTTAGCGTTCGTATATTTATTAGTTCATTTAAACAAGACTGGCGTTCCGATATGGAAACCAAAGAAAAATATAGGGTTTTTTTTTCTCACTTAAAAACGTATTTCAACCTGAAAACTTTCTATGTATTATTACAGATAAATGGCACAGAATAAGTTCTTCAAGATTTAGATTTAGGACACTTGGCTTCGATGCAAACAAGAAATGATTTAAACCTGGAACTTCCATAGAATTACCATGCTCAGTATGTGGTTTCCAAATTGATGATGAGAAACACTTTTTGTTGCTTATGACGACTTGCGACAGAAATGTGATTTTTTTTTTATTGGGTATAGCCAAAATGCACGACATTGTTTCTGCTTTTTCGTCTGAGGATATTATGTAATTTTATCGATTGCCAAATTGATTGCAGAAGCACAAAAAATAAGACAAGGATTTGTTGTTCACGGGCAAAATAATGTATTAGAAGGTAGTTAACTATAGTTGACTGAATGCTGATACGTTCTGGAATGAGAGTAGAGAGCAACTAAAGTGACATGTGGGAGAGGATGGTCGAATTTTTCATATAACCTTTTTCTTTTCTTTGAAATGTCGAAGTGTTTCATTGCACACACACACACACACACACACACACACACACACACACACACACACACACAAAGAAAGAAGAAACCACAGCAACAACACTTTGGTGTTAACTAAATTTTCGTCTTTATTGGCTTGATCACAGATACAGCTTCAATGGTTTAAAACACACAAGCAGTCCTTAATATATATCATTATTATCACCATTATTATTATTTCTTAGAGGACATTCGGTTTAGTTTGTGTTGGATTTGCTCAGCCGACCGCAAAAGCCATCTTGGTACTTAGTTAATTAGAATTGTTGCTTGTAGCCAAGTCGACTGCTCAGGACCTAACCATGAAAGCAACATGGACTGACATGTTTACTCGTATCTACGGCTATACTACGACTCTGACGTTGACCATTTGGTCATGAAGGAATGTTGAAAAACAAAACCGTTCAACCTGAGGGGTATTCCTGCTCCCCATAAATCCCCACACGATAATGATAATTATAATAACGACTTGCCTTCTTGTGCTGTAATACTAATAATCATTATTGATACTTATATACCTATAGTGCACTATCCAGAAATCTGCCCTAGGTGTTTTACAAAACAAGTGGGGTTTTTTTACATGATACATTACATCAATGGTATGTATAAACATTAAAATGTAACCAACAAACTACACACACACACACACACACACACACACACACACACACACACACGATACATACATGCATTTACGCATACATTCACACATACTTCCCCCTCCGCACACACGCATACATACGCACACGCAAACACACACAAACAGATGCATATACACAACCATACCCGTGACTGAGCCATAGGATGCAGATTTAGAATTTTCCATGTAGCGAGTGTATTATAAACATATATATCTGGCTTTGTGTTTGATAATTGAATGTTAACCCTTTTCGTGACTTAACAAATATCCCACGTAGGTATATTAGAATATCTACATATTTCAATTCGGTAACAGTCTGGATTTGAAAAAAAAAAAATCTTTACAAGCAATGCAAGTTCTCAGAGTTTTTCCGACACTCATTACTGGTCAAATATAAATACGAGATGTGATCTTCAGGGTTAAATACTTTTGACAGTTAGATTGGATTTACAGATATTCACATTAAACATATTATTACACATACTCACACACAAAAATGTAGGCCTATTTGTGATTTTTCCTTTTGTTAAAAGTCTTAAAACTGCACACAAAACACATTAAAGAAGTATCATCCTGCTTAGTTATTCAGGACTTCCTTTCCATAACCCACACAGCAGTTACATACATATCTATCTAAATGGCTTTTACCGTTTACATCTCATAATACTTTCCGAAACTCTCCCAACAATGAGATTTTTTTCATTCGACAGAACGTACGCGGCTGTCCGGGGAAGACCGTGCAAATTGTTTCTTTGATGATGAAGTATCATTAATAAGGGAAGGGGGGGGGAACGAGGGGGGCGGAACAAACAAAACAGGGAACATACATTAACTACCCCGTGTAACAAACCGTTAGACAACATAATGATACGGAAGTTAACAGATTAGGCTACATTCACTACCGTAGATTTTCTTATACAAAAAAGACAAAGAAAAAAAAGACGTGTTGATTCTGTACTTGTGGTTTAGGCTTTAAAAGGAAACCAAAAGGAAATAAATACCAGAATAAAGTTTGTATAATACCAGGAAATGTCATCCAAACGGATTAAAAAAAAATTCTCGTTGAAGAAGTTCAAAACATAATTTTCACTTCGCATAATCATATGATGTTGATACGTGTTCCAGTATGACTGATTCAAAACACATCTGCTTCATGAGTTAGCTGGAAACCATCAAGCTAAATAACATGCACTGTTTTCAAGTGTAGTCAGTAACATTTGTTTGTTTCAACAGATATTCAGACTGATGCAAAAAAAAAAAAAAAAAAGGAATACATACAAACAAAACATACTAATACAATGATCATGCTTCTCCAGATGTGTAATCAAACATGGGATACTGTATGTGTGCACTTCAGCATGACGGAAACTAGCCTTCTTGGCCACCTCCCACCCCCCACTTCCCCCCATCCCCCTCGCCTATCCCACCCCGACGAATCTGACCTCTGCTACTGATCGCACTGCTGGTTAACTGATGATACGTTGTATAACCATCGACATCACCAACATCATCCTCATTTTCGTGGACTGTCATCATCATCATCATCATCATTATCATCATCAACATCATCATCATCATCTTCACATCCGAAGTTGTCATCATTATCACCACCTTCCTTTCCTTTGCACATTCATGAACATGAACATCGTCAGTAATATCACCGTCTCTGACTTCATCCTACCATCTCCGTCAATAAAGCCACCACAATGATTGTTTTGGGGTTGTTGTTTTTTGTTTTTTTTACATCAAGTTGGAGATGATTCCAATGCCCGATCCGAAGAACCCCGGACCAAGTCAAGGGAGCTAAATCCAGTCGAGCGAGAGGCGTATTGGGAGAGTGAGCTCATCTTGCAACATGTCCGCCTTCTGCTGCAGCAGATTGACCCTGGAGTTGAGGGAGGGGATGCTGATGTCTCGCTCCTGTTCCACATTCACAACACGTTCTGTTAGCTCAACGCCATCCACACACACACACACACACACACACACACACACACACACACTTTCTTTCCCCGACTTTCTTTCCACCTCGACCTCTCTCGCTCTCTAATGCTTTATACAAACCTAGGGTTGGTTCACAAGACTTGACCAGGACGTTAGGATTGTGCGTAGATCAGGCATTTGCTACATTTTTTTTTTAACAGATGTGTAACCTGGTAAATGGAACTGCGGCACGCCTTGACACCTTGAAACTGAAACTGAACGCACGGGCAACGGCAAACACAGACCAGACATGCACACAGACACACAGTGACTAACAACCTAAATAAAAAAGGGCTATTATGGATCTGATGATTTCGATCAACGAACATGTATCATAATACCTGGCAAAGTTACCTGATAAGTTACAATTGAAAGCGGACAAAACTGAAGCAATGATCATAGGAACTAAACAAAAACGGTCTTCCATCACAACTGACACAATCAAACTTGGCAGTACATCCATCCCTCTTTCCACGTCAGTCAGGAACCTCGGTGTTGTCCTTGACAATACACTGTCCATGCAAAAATTTATCAGTCAGACATGTCAGTCCTGCTACTGTCAACTGCGGCGCATCGGTGCCGTCCGGAAATATCTGTCCACTGACGAAACATCTAGACTTGTCGTTTCTCTCATTCTCTCTCGCCTTGACTACTGTAACTCTCTATTGTCTGGTTTGCCTGCTTCATCCATTCAGTCCCTTCAGCGCATACAAAACTCTGCTGCCCGACTTGTCCTCAGAAAGAAAAGATCTGAGCACATCACTCCTCTTTTGCAACATCTCCACTGGCTCCCTGTCTCACACCGAATAAAGTACAAGATCAGCACTCTATGTTATAAATGTATTCACAAAACTGCCCCTTCCTATCTCTGTGGCTGCCTTCACCTCTACACTCCATCTCGCTCACTACGATCGGCTTCGGATCCACTCTGTTTATGCATACCCAGATTCAAACACTCGACTGTTGGCCACCGTTCTTTCTCTGTCTCTGGACCTTGCGATTGGAATGAACTTCCTCTTTCGCTTCGTCAAGTCTCCACTCTCAGCTCTTTCAAGTCTGGCCTTAAAACCCACCTCTTCCCAAAATAGCCCCCCTTTGCCTGCCCTTCCTGTCTTTAGTTTCTACAGTTTTAGAGTTATGCATGCGTGTGAATGACTGGTGCGAAAGCGCTTTGGTTTGTCTCTGTACAAGATTGAGCGCTATATAAATACCATTATTATTATTTATTATTATTAAATCGAAACCTAAAGGGCTCTTTTGGAAAAAGTCCGAAAGCGTGTCTCCATGTGCCCCCATTTGTAGACCCCGTAGAAATGAGGCTGTGACAAATGTGAGAGAACGCGACAAGTCAGAGCGCCTATTTCGCAGTGACAGGTTATCGAAGTCAAGCTCGCCGTGTTCAAAATGCGGATCATGAAAGAAGGCGATCCTTCTTTGACAGTTGTTGATGCCACTGTGAAGAACAAATAGCGCTGGGAGCGGTTAAACGTTTGATGGGTCGGAGGAGAACATCTCACTCCGAGCTTGGTGTTCGAAAATAGGTCGTGCCGGCATGTGTTTGTGTCGCGTGTACAACTCAGCTCTGATGTACGGAATGAACGGCAAGAACAGACTGAAAAAAACGTGCTACCAGTCCCGGTCATCAGAAGATGATAATGGTAAAAATAATTTACTTTCTAAATAAAGTCCAGTTTTAGCATCCTCAATTACTGCATCTATTTCACTAGCAATTTTGCGCATTTATGAAACGATATTACCATTAGCAGATGTTGTAACCCATTTTCAGTGGATTTTAACTCTTATTTTATACGTTATTTTATTCTGTTTTGATGTGGATTCAGTCACTAAGCTAATGTGCTATCCGTTTTTCGTCTCACAAACCATGTAAATTTAAGCAATAGGTGCAATGATTTAGGATGCTAAAATAGGAAAGATTACCGGACTATTTGATCAAATTATTTAATCAAACTGGTTAATATCGGACCACATAATTAAGTGATAATAGTAATACATAATCATGTGATCATTTTCTCTCTCTCTCTCTCTCTCTCTCTCTCTCTCTCTCTCTGTCACACACACACACGCACACACACAGAGTTGAAAATAAACCGACACAGATATAACTTTACAAATTGTATTAAATCTAAAAATAATGGCCATGTATACACACTCACTCTCTCAGTTTCACCAGTGACCACAGCCACCACACACACACACACACACACACACACACACACACACACACACACACACAATTTATGCTGTAACACAACAGATTCATGTGCTTCTCTGTACATGCATGTATACATGTGTTTGTTTGGGGGTTTTTTTTCAAACATATTCTGCATCAAATTTCATACCTGAAAAATAATAACCATTTCACAAATGTATATAACATATTAAAAACACCTTTTTTTACGAGAGCACGAGGGTAAAAATGTAACTGGTAAGTGATACTATAACTGATATAATTATACAAATGATGTAAGTAGTCATGGATTCTGTGTTTGTCAACACACTGAAAATATTTTGTACCATGGATCGCATAAGAAAACTTTTTTTCTAAATGAATTCAATGATTGCATTCAAAGCATCTTCGGAAATTCGTCAGTTATCTTTTCAAAACACCCTGGGTTGGCAAAGTGATAGCATAGACTGCTTTTGTTTTATTTTGTTCACACTTTCAGTAAGACTGTGTTGTCAGTTCCCCATTGCCAGCTAATTTTTCGGGTGTTGTTGAGGCTGTTGCTATTCAGTTTCAAATGTCTGAACCCCATGTCTGAAGGGTTTGATGATGCTGAATGCATGACAAGAACTTTGTCATTGTAATTTTCAATTATTCGGGACAATGTAAAAAGTGTAATTTCAGCTAATTATTAGATTCTTACTCTTCCCTCAGTTTTCATTTTTCATGTGTATCACTCAGTGTGTCTCCTATCCTCACCGTGTCTCTGCCTGCTCCCCCCCCCCCACCCCCACCCCCCCCCCCCCCCCCACACACACACACACACACCTCCCCTCTCCTTCCACCTTTCCTTTTCTCATCTTTCTTATATTGTGATGATGTGAACGATGTGTGTAGTATTAACACTGTTACAGAGAGCTCGCTTTGTGTGTGGTTTTCATGCATGTATTTACCTGCATGACTAGTCTTATACTGTAGACAGACTGACAGATACACGGACACAGAAGGGACCGAGTGACCTCAGAGAGAAAGTACAGAAGATGAAAGACCAGTATTCAGCTTTTTCTCAGCATTAAAAGCGACGAGTGACTAAGAGGCAGAAAAGTAAAACATCACACACAAATACCTACCTGAGATGAAAGGTCAGTGTTGTGAAGCGCCTTCTCGGCACTGACCAACTTGTCATTCGACTGTAAAGACAGGTATTCAGTATCAGATCCTGCGGAACTCTTAGGCTGTGCATCACACACCAACGCATCAATCAAACGCAGTAACTCTCGCTCCTTCAGTGACACGCAACTTCAAGCCAGTGCTGCTTGATGTTTCCTATGCTCGTTTTTGATGTTTTGCATGTTCCACGGAAAGGTTTCTCAATAAAAAATAAAAACGAAAACTTATTAAAAAAAATATATATATTTTTAATGTGGCGATTTCTTGTGATCTGCATTGAAGACCAGTTCTGATATATATATATATATATATATATATATATATATATATATATATATATATATATATATATATATATATACATATTTCTTTACTATAAAAAAAACTTTACAAATATCCATATCTCTGCCCCCCTCCCCCTCCTCTCTCTCTTTCCCTTCAAAGACAGCAAACGAAGCCCATATGAACTATCTTTTATGGAAAGACCCATTTGTTAAGCCTGATATGACTACAGTGTTGTATCTTGTAAACTCATCAGACGTCTCGACAATATGGCAGTGAACAAAACCCCCGTGTCCCCATGTATGATAGTCAGTCGTGTCCGAGTATGACCATCAGAACAGCAGAGGAGGCATCTGCTGTCTCGACTATTTGGGCTAGAATTTAATTATCGTGGAGAGTGTCTTGCCCAAGGTGCATCCCCACTATCTCGGCCAAGAGGGATTGAGGACAGTGGGCGTTGGGATGGTTCCCAAAGGCCAGCTAGCCCCTAAAGCTGCAGTACAATCTTGTCTCCTTATTTGGGAGTCATTGTCCTTCACAAAAGACTAAGCTATAAATGGCTTCCCATTGCGATGGAGAAATCATTGATCATACAGCTCTCACTCTGGTGCTTCCATCATATCATATAAGCTCACTCAATACATTGATGTCAGTATAATATCAAATTTACTGTGATTGAATCAGTAGTATACAATGACCTACATTAGAGATACTAAATGACAATTTATGGAACCTTTTTCATTTAATGCACATCTTAAGAAATAAAATTGAACTTACCAGGGGAAACTAGTGGGTTCTGAAACACAAACAACATCACAGCAGACATCGGCTGTCGCCGTTTCATAATACTAAGAACTATCATCTAGTACAGTACCAGAATTTCATGGAGTCTCTCCAGCATTTCTCCCATCTCTGTCCAGTGTGTCTTCTGCAGTTCCAGGCATTGAAGCTCCATTTCCAGTCTGTACTCTGCGATCT
Organism: Babylonia areolata; assembly: GCF_041734735.1. Lineage (NCBI taxonomy): Eukaryota > Metazoa > Mollusca > Gastropoda > Neogastropoda > Buccinidae > Babylonia > Babylonia areolata. Next base: position 82,574,745 of record NC_134876.1, read on the forward strand.
GGGAGAGACAGTGCGAGGGAGAGGGACAGTCAAAGAGAGAGCTCATTGCTGGTTTCCCAAAATGTATTTGTATGCACGAAAACACTTTTTTTTTTAATTACAAACTGAAATACATCTTACAGCGATGTTTTCCTTCTTTGTAATTGACGATGTGTGTCAACACATATACATATTATACCTTGGTATTGTCTGGTTTTAAATGCATGCTTTATTGTGGGGAAGCCGTTTGCCACGTGTATGTGGCGCGGTGCTAGTGTGTGTGTGTGTGTGTGTGTGTGTGTGTGTGTGTGCCTGAGTGCGCGTTGCAGAGATGTGTTTTCTGGAGGCCGTCATGGGTGGGTAGATGGTTTCCAATGTTCAGGTGCGTGAGTGTTTTCTGGCACGTGCTTCCGAGTGGGGGTAGGTATTGATAGGGGAGGCGGGGAACGAAATGTAAAGCGCTTTGAACAGTATTTCTGGAGAAACGCGCTATATAAATGTCCATTAGTAGTGGTAGTAGTAGTAGTTGTAGTAGTATTGTCACTATTAGTATTAGTATTATACCTTGACCTGGAGAATAACAGATCACACTTCCTGTCATTGTCGTCGACGTTGTTATTGTCATAGCGGTTGTTTTCATCATCGTATTCGCTATATGTGTTCTTATCACGTAAATCTCCTCTCACATTACCCTTACTCATCATACCGTCATAGTTGCCAATCTAATACTCTTGTTAACCTGAACCATTCATCACGGCAGCATCCTTCATTCGCCTGACGGGCGCGATAGACATGTGGTTAGTTAGGGTTTAGGGTAGAGATTGTTCGTCTCCGATGTCAATATATTGCAGACCTGCTTGTATCTGAACCCCCTTCGTAAGTATAAACATGCAGAGCCAAAAAACAAAGCAAACAAAAAAAAAACCACACAAACAAAACAAAAACAAAAAAACAAAACAAAAGAAAGAAGAAAAAATACAGGTTAAAGCTATCGTCATCCATGTCAGTGCTCAGTGTATTGCAGAAACAGGAACACACTAAGCATGTACACACTCGAAACCTACGTATGGCTGTCTAAAGGGCTGGGTAAACTCGGCCATGCACATAAAAGATAAAAGCCCACTCGTAGATCTGCAGATCATATAATAAACGAGTGAACGTGGGAGTTGCGGCCCACGAACAGGTGTGGAGGCGTTGGGGGGGGGGGAGGGTTTGGAGGGTGTTGGGGGGGGGGGGGGAATCCGATTCCGATCCCGACTTACCTCATCCCTGTGCTCCTGCTGCACCCTCAGTCTCTCCTCCTCCCGGACTTGCAGCAGTTCCCTCACATCCTCCTCTCTCCGCCGCTCCCCGTCTTCCGTTTCCTCTGTCAGCTCCGATACTTCCGTCCGCAAAGCCTCCACCACCTGCCGGAATAGAGAGGGGGGCGTGGGGAGAGTGAGACAGGTCAGAGCAGTGTGGTTCGAGGGAAGACAGGGGTGGTAAAGAATGGAGGTGGGGCAGAGGGGGATGGAGGGTGTGTGTGGGGAGGGTGGGGGAGAGTGAGACAAGTCAAAACAGTGTGGTACGAGGGAAGACAGAGATGATAAATGGAGGGGGGAGGGGGAGGGAGGTTGGTGAAGGAGCGAGCAAAGAGGGAGATTAGGAGGTAATAATGAGTACCTTCTTAAAATCTTTGTTTAGGGAAGGAAGTTTTGAAACAGAAACAAAAATTACACAACAGCTGAGCAAGAGCAACCGCAAAACCAAAACAAAATCAGATACACCAATGATACCAAAAAGTGATTTTAAAAAATCTTACGATTTAATTGATTAAGGAGCTTATCATGCATATACCTGCATACATACATACGCATCCAAGTGCTAAATCCAAATCAGATAAATAATAAAACGATCAATATATGACAGCAGAGACAGACATGCAAGAACTATGAAATCACCACACACAACAACCACTACACGCAACAAAATCACTGCATGAAAAGAACACAGGAAGACCAGTAGCAGACAGCCGACGAGCGGCCCGGAACACGACTGAGCACCTTCAAAGCGCTGTCCTGCCTCTGCTGCAGACGACCGTGCAAGGCGCGCACCTCAGCCTGGTAGTGCTGACGACGTGTCTCCAGGACCCCCTCCCGTTCCGCCCTGGTCTGGGTCAGGGCTGCCTCAGCCTCCTTGAACAGCCTGGCTTTGTCACTGGCCCTCTGCTGCCTTGCCTCCCTCACCTGCGGGCGTTGGTTACAGGGCATGTTTTGTTCTACGACTTTGCTTTAAATTACAAAGTGATCGAACAGGTGCTTGCAGGTAATAGCTTTCAAATCACAAGATTTTTAATCATATCCATCGTGCCTTAAAACAGATATAAACATTACTGTTCCTCTACATTCCCTCCCTATCTTTCTTCTCCCTCCAAAAATGCATGTACACGCACGCAATCACACACACACACACACACACACACACACACACACACACACACACACACACACACACACACATGGTGTGTGTGTGTGTGTGTGTGTGAAAAATAGAAGCAGACATAACAGTTACACCACTCATAAAGAAGGAAGAGGGGGCACTATCTTATAAAGAAACACACACACACACACACACACACATGTCCGCAAGACAGACAGACAGAGAGCGGCCACCATGCTACTGACCTCGCGTTGATGTCGAAGTTTCTCAGCCTCCAACTGTTTAGCAAAGTCTTTGCGGTCTTCGTCAATGGCTTGGTTAGACCTGATGACCTCTGCTTCCATCTCTTCCAGCTGAATCGGATCGTATATTGGAGTGAACACTCTATTTCCTTATCGTTCAACTTTAAAAAAAAAAGCTAGTAATTGTAGAATAGGGCCAACTATACTGATAGCCTTCTTCAACACTACAGTCGGATCATAGTCGTTATCATCTTCTTTTTTCCGTTACTAAAGGTTTAAGACACGCAGTAAAACGCTTTAATTTATTAAATTTCACTTAATATAGTCCATTTTAACAGACTGGAAATGAAATTACATTGCCTCCATTAGTATTCTCTTTCATCAACATTATCATCGTAATACTTTTGTAACAGCAAAGAAAGGCATTGCATCATATACAGTGAATTACATTTGCAACGTCCGAACAGACATATAAGCAAACAAACACACACATCATCGCACGTACCTACGTAGCCTACACTACATCAAAACAGCCTTTATTAGTAATGAAAATGACGATGATAATGATGATAACAATAATGATAATGATAAAACCTACTTGCTGTTGGAGGCTGGCAATACGCCGGTTTTGTTGTTCCTCAGCCTGACTTTGAAAGTCCTTCTGAACTTGTGCAGCAGCCTTCACCTGTGTCATTCAGTTTGTCATGCACTTTGAAACTTTTCCAGTGCAAAGAGTGTTCACAAACACACACACACACACACACACACACACACACACACACACACACACACATTTTCTTACAAGCAAAGACACACAAACGCTCATGCACATGCAGGCAAATACGGATTGGGACACTAGCAAATATACACATTCTCACAAATAATTTTGGCCAAGAACTCACACTGACACACTAGTTACATAATATATCCAGAGCATCAGAAACTGTAATGCAGATAATCGTAAACACAGAGAATTGTGATGCATTCTGTTAAAAGTCACCTGTTCTTTGTTGATCACTCTCTGCCTCTGCAGTTCATCGTCCTTCTCCCTGAAAAAAAAAGAACAGAATCAATTGGATTGTCTACATTACATGGGCATTATCATCGAGTAGAATATATATAAAGAAAATTTGTGACTGTTTATTAAACATCGTTTTCAGCATCATCAGTTTATCATTATCATCCTGATGATCAAAATCACCATCATCGATTCATTTGATTGACATCTGGTCATTAAATAATCAGGAGGTATCTTTTCCAGTCAAGCACTAAGGGAAACACCTACTTTCGTGATGTTAAGAAAGAGTGTTTTCCGTTTAGCTTTTGAACTGTGTCGCTGTGTGTGTGTGTGCGTGTGTGTGTGTGTGTGTGTGTGTTGTTGTCTTCAGTTTAACGTCTTTCCACTTGAAGTGATATTAGACGGGAGAAAAAAACAACAACAAAAAACAAAAAACCGTGGGGGTAGGGGCTGTGAGAGGGGGAGGGGTAAAAGTGTGTGTATGTGTGGAGGGTGAATAGGGAGAGACAACGCTAGGAAAAATGGAAACGTTATAAACGCCAACATCAAACAAATATAACATCTATAACAAATGTCCTATAGGACTATGCAGCAAACCTTCTGCAATAACAAATAACATATTGGAATTGTTAATAACACATTCAAAAGAACTTTTGGTGAAGTCTGGCAAAAAACATTTTAGATTCTGACATTCGAATATTACATGGTTGCTAGAAATATGTTCTCCACATATGCATCTGACATCTTTGCTGAACTTTGTTACAAAAGCGTTCAGTTTTATCCTGTTTGATAATGTATGAATCTGCCTTAATCTTATTGAATTACTGTATGTATTTGACTGATCGATAGTTCCCGGTTGTTGCCCATTAATTACACTATGGTTTAAAGCTTTGCCGTTTTCTTGGTATAATTCTCTGACTTTGTTCCACGATGTTTTTTCTAGTATTCGATAACCCTCTTGTACAGACAGAGGCACATAAAGTTCTATGGTTCCCTGTTCGTTCTTTGCACCTTTTCTTGCAGCCCTGTCAGCCCATTCATTGTAGAGAATACCAAGATGTGAAGGAACCCAGAAAAACGTAATATGTGTTCCTTTCAAGCTTAAAAGATGTAAAATGTGGCTGATTTCTAGTATGATTTTAGATTTGTTCTTACAATTTGGTGAGTTTAAAGCACATAATACAGATTTGGAATCAACGCAAAACAAGACTTGTAGAAGGCAAATTGGAAGATCAAGAATATGATTTAGAGCCATAAGAACAGCAATAAGTTCAGCAGTGAATATTGAACGATTTTTACCAATGTAGTATGATCTTTCCGTTTTCAGTTCTGGTATAACAAAAGCTGAACCTGCTTGGCCATTGTCTAATAGTGAGCCATCTGTGTAGATCTGTAAATGATCACGGTATCTATTTTGAAGGTGTACTCGGACTTCCGTTTCCATGATATTCGGATTTTCATTCTTTTTAATGTCAGTATGATTAACATCAAAATGTGCTTTATTCATCTCCCAGATGGGGTATGGACTTACGGTCTTCTGTGTGTCTACGTCATCTGAATTAATTTTAGATTTTTCGAACAGGTTTGACACAAACGTGCCAATGGGTGTTAAATAAGATATGTTTTTAGCTCTTTTGGGGAAGCTGTTTTCGGATGTAATTTTTACTTCCTTTGATGTATAATTTTCAGTTGTTGAGCTTCTCAGTACGTATTTAGCACATGCGAGGTTTCGGTATTCATCTAAAGGTAGTACTCCTATTTCTTTGTATGTTCCGAGGGTCGATGCATGGAAAGGTACACCAAGGGCAAGTCTATATGCTTTGCAGTCTATGCTTTGAAGTTTCTTTAGCAAATATTTTGGAGCATTGAAAAAGACTTCTTGTCCATAGGATAGTTTGGATCGAATAAGTGATGATGATAAATGTTTCAAAATCGTTGTATCTTGTCCCCAGTATTGTTTACTCACAATTTTGAGTAAGTTTAGAGATTTTCTTGTTTTTGTTAATATATATTCAATATGGCTGTTCCAAGTTAGTTTTGAAGTAAGTATCAATCCTAAAAACTTAACAGTATCTTTATACTGAATTGTCTCATTTTCAATCTTAAATGTTGGTAACTCTTCTGGGTTTGTACCATTGTTAAAAAGCATAATATGTGTTTTTTCTGATGATAATGTAAGACCATTATCAGCAATATATCTATTTAATCTGTCTATTTCTCGTTGGTATATTTTCTTGATATAGTTTAAAGCCCTTTTGGATGTATTCCGTTTCATAGTTACATTCATCCACATGCATATATCATCTGCGTATTGCACTAGGATCACATCATTTGATAAGTGTTTGGGTAAGTCGTTCAACAAGATATTAAATAAAACAGGGGCAATAACAGAACCTTGGGGTAATCCCATGTGAAGAGTTTTAGGATTTGAGTATGTATTCCCGACCCGTACCTGTATACTTCTTTCACTCAGGAAATCTTTGATATAATCATAGAGATGTCCTGAAAAGCCAACAGATTTCAGTTTAAAGAGTAACTTTGCATGCCAAACTTGATCATAGGCTTTCTTCACATCAAAAAAAGTTGCAAGAACGTTTTTCCTTCTAGCGAATTGTTGTTTTACATGTGTTGTAAGTTTTACCAAATTATCAATTGCAGATCTACCTCTCTGAAAGCCCGCTTGGTTAATTGGGATAATCTTATTTTTATGACAATAGTACATCAGCCTTCTCAAAATTATTCTTTCCATTAGTTTACCAGTATGTGATGTTAGTGCAATTGGCCTGTAGCTGCTCTTATCTGTTTTGCATTTTCCTTGTTTATGAACTGGTATCACAATAGACTGTTTCCATTGTGCTGGCATTAAACCATCAATCCAACACTTTTGAAAAATATCAAACAATAAAACAACAAAATTTTCTGGTAAATGTCTCAGCATCTCATTTGAGACTGCATCAAGTCCTACAGATGTTTTCTTTTTAGGGAGGGATACTAATGCTTCTTTAACCTCGTTGAGCGTGAGTGGAGCATTGATGTACTGACTATTATCAGGACATGGATCTGTATAATCACTTTTGCTCTCTTCTTCGGTTCTGTGTATTCTGTTTTTAAGTGAGAGACCTTCCAATCGCATAGACTCCGAGAACATTTCTACAAATGTTTCTGCCTTCTCTACATTGGACGGGAAATCTTTGTCTTTTATCTTAATAGGACAAGATGGCAAATTTATACCTTCTTTCATTTCATTAAATTTTTTCCATACCTTTTTAGTATCTTTATGATCAGAAATCTCCCTATTACAGAAGGAAGACCAATATTGTCTTTTTGCCTGTGCAATGACCATGTTGCTATGATGATTTGCCTTTTTCTTTTCAATAAGATTCTCTGGTGATTTGTTGCTCAGATAAGTAATAAATTTAGATTTTTTATTATCTACTGCTGCTTCGCAGGCTGGTGTCCACCAAATATTTCCCGAATGCTTGCTTGATTTAAGTGAATTGTATTTTGGAATTGATATGTCGGCAGCTTGTAAAATGGTGTCAGTAAAGAATGAATAAAATGTATCTATATCCGTGGTGTTTATGAACTCTGTGTTATAGCTAGCAAGCATACTTTCGAATTTCTCCCAGTTAGCATCTTTATATTTATATCTTGGAACTTTGTCTTTTTGAAATTCTGTAGGTCTTTGAGTTACATTAAAAGTCATGATGATCGGTAAGTGATCACTTCCCAGTGTATCTTTATATGTCGTCCATTTACATTCTGGATACAACGTAGGGGATATGAAAGACAGATCTATAGCAGATGCCCTGTGAGTGACAATATCAGGGATTCTGGTAACGCTGCCATCATTTAAAAGGCTCAAGGAGGAATCAACAATATTTTCTACAAAGCGGTTACAAGTAACTGATACACAATCTTTGTCCCAAAAAGGAGAATGGGCGTTAAAATCTCCCCCAATCAACCATTTTTCATTATCCTGAATATTATGTAACCATTCCGTGTTTACTTCGTTTGGGCCTCTCGGTAAATACACAGATACGACACGTAGAGTAAGATGATCACTGAACCTAATACGTGCCGCGCATGAATGAAAATCTGGAGTAGTGTTAGGTGCTGGTGGAGAGCATACGGTGTACTCTATTCCTTCTTGAATATATAGTGCGGCACTGATTTTTGTGGCAGCATCTACATTCTGGTGCACAGGTGGGTAATAATAACCTGGAAGCTTGGGTAATTTATTCTTCTTAACATTAAGTGATTGTAATATAAGTGCTTGGTAGTTATTATTTGCCAAATGTTGGATAAGATATGGTAAATTTGTGTGTGTGTGTGTGTGTGTGTGTGTGTGTGTGTGTGTGTGTGTGTGTGTGTGTGTATTTTTAGGGGGGAGGGAGAAGAAATATGGGGAGGGGACGAAGAGGAACATGTTTTGAGGTATGACTGACATAATTACCGATCTTGTAATTTGTAAGCTATTACCTGCAAGCACCTGGTCGATCACTCTGTTGTGCCAGGCCTCTCAAGGCCTGACAAAGCGCGTTGGGTTACGCTGCTGGTCAGGCATCTGCTTGGCAGATGTGGTGTAGCGTATATGGATTTGTCCGAACGCAGTGACGCCTCCTGGAGCTACTGAAACTGAAACTGAAAGAAAAGTCTCGCAATAAGGACGGCAATAGTAGTAGTAGTAGCACCAGCAGCAGCAGCAGCAGCAGTCATAACAACAACGATTTGTCATCACAATAATAGTAGACCTATACCCAGGAGCAAAGGAAGAATGGTGATGATAGGCATGATGCTGATGATATTTTTCAGTCATTGCTACTCTGTATCTACTCTTCCTCCTCCTCCTCACTATTCATGCTGCTGCTGCTGCTGCTGCTTCTACGGGTTTTTTTTTTCTTTTCTTTTCCTTTCTCTTCTGTTAAACCTGGTCCTGTGATTTATGTGACTAATACTAAAGCTTACCTCAGCCTCTGCTCCAGACGTGAGGGGTTTGTTGTCATTTGACTCTGCAGTTTAGCTGCGTAGCTTTTAATGCTGTCCATCTGCAAACAGGCAGGTTTGCAACAGAGAATTGTATTCCCATGGGGGTCTATATTGTCACACAATTCAAGAACAAATCAAAGACAGATTCGCTGCTCGAAAGATCTATCTGTTCCAGAATTTATCGAGTTTGCTAAAACAGAGACAGCCTGTATATCAAATTAATCAAGCACCAAGACTGTGTCCCCCTAGCCACTTAAAGAAATAACCAAGTGACTGCACTAATTTAAAACGATCAGGAGAGATTCACTGCATTTAAAATCAACGTGACTTAATTCAACTTTGTTTGGAAAACCCAGCATGAATTGTGTGAATGCGCTGATTCCTGCACGAGTTGGGCCTGTTGGAATTCAACAGATCCTATTTTTGTGTGCATTGTCCGTAGGCCTTCAGAATGGTTTGAACGTACTCACTATTTCTCCCCCTCACTCCCCCCCCCACCCCCCACCCATCTCTCTGCTTTGATGAATGGACAGACAACTAGACGTGCCATAGGAGACTCAGGCCCACCTGTTCCATGTGACGCTGTGTGAGGCGGTCTTTGGCTTCCTGGTGTGCCAGCTCTTTTTCCTGAACACACGGTCACAACAACATCTTTTCTATATCGTGTTCAGTCTGTCCACCAAAAGATGATCACATGCCATTTCCAAGCGGAACTTGTTCGCATATTCACGCACACACATACACGCACGCAGTGGCGACGGAGCGCGCGCGCGCACACACACACACACCGAATAGCCACCACCACGACTACCACCACATCCACTCCACAGGCCCCATCATACCACAAAACTGAACGGAAAGGGAAAAGAGTGATGTATCACATAACTCGTCCAATTAGTGACGATGACAACGACGATGAAGATGATGATGACATCGACGACGGTTATGATAACAAAATTGAACTGACAAACAACTCACACCAGTCGGACACCATCACTTCAGTCAGACACTAACTATTGACCTTGTCCATCCACTGACGTACCCTGACTTGCCGCGACCAGTCCTGCTCAGCGTCAGCGATGGTCTTCCTCAGGCCACTCACCCTCCGCTGTAGCTCCGCCATAGTCTCTGCTGCCTGAAGCACACACACACACACACAGATAGAAAGGCACACACACAGAGGCGCGCGCGCGCGCGTGCGCACACACACACACACACATCATCATCATCATCATCATCATGTACACACACACACACACACACACACACACACACACAGCATCGTTACCGACGATCTTCATTTTCTGCTGTTTGTGATGTGTTAGACCTAAAATTTCATAGTAAAGGAATGTGATATGTTGTCTGTGTCAGGTACAAAAAAGTGAGTTCTGCTAACAGCTTGACGTATGGCGGGTTAATTAGAGTTGATATTTTTTTCTCATCTCCGAGTCGACAGATGTGTAGACTTGCTAATGTCCTAATTGCCTTCGTGTGTAAACACGGAAAGATCAAATGCGCACTTCAAAGATCCCATAATCGGCGGATTATGGAAACAAGAATATACCCAGCATGCACACCCCCGACCCCGAAAACGGAGTATGGCTACCGCCATGGCGTGATAAAAACAGTCACCCACGTAGCAGCCCACTCGTACATACGAGTTAGCGTGTGAGTTGTGGCCAACGAATATAACAGAAGAAGGAGGAGAGAATGCAACAGAAGAAAATGAAGAAGGAGAAGGAGGAGAAGAAAGAACAGGAGAGAGTTAGCGTATGAGTTGTGGCCCATGCGACAGAAGAAGAAGGAGGAGGAGGAGAGAGTTAGCGTGTGAGTTGTGGCCCATGCAACAGAAGAAGAAGGAGGAGGAGGAGAGAGTTGGCGTGTGAGTTGTGGCCCATGCAACAGAAGAAGAAGGAGGAGGGGGAGGAAGGGGAGAGAGTTAGCGTGTGAGTTGTGGCCCATGCAACAGAAGAAGGAGGAGGAGGAGGAGAGAGTTGGCGTGTGAGTTGCGGCCCATGCAACAGAAGAAGAAGGAGGAGGAGGGGGAGGAAGAAGAGGAGGGGGTGGAAGAGGAGGAGAGACGATGAAGAAAGGAAATTCTGCACTCCACCTTGGCAGCAGCGGTGCTGTGTTGCCGTGTGAGGAGATCCAGATAGACGTCAGCATCTGAGCTCAGGGCCCTGGTCTTCCTGTCCAGGCTCTTCAGCCTCCTCCGCTGCTTCTTCTGCAGGTGCCCGTGCCTGGCACAACCCGCTTGGGGCTTCATCTCTCTCTCTCTCTCTCTCTCTCTCTCCCTCTGTATGTCTCTGTGTCTGTCTGTCTGTCTGTCAGCCTCTCCCTCTCTCTCTCTCGCTCTATCTACCCTCCCCCCTCTCTCTCTGTCACTCTGTCTGTCTGTCTGTCTGTCTCTATCTGTGTGTGTGTGTGTGTGTGTGTGTGTGTGTGTGTGCGTGTGCATGTGTGTAAATGTTAGTTGGTGCATGCATGCATGCGTGTATGTGTGCATGTGTGTGTTTGTACCCTTATTTCCAAGACCAATTCATCCAAAAACAACCATCATCTTATTAATGTCAACAACTTCACAAGTGGATAAACTTATACACTTTAATGACAGCAGTTTTACCTTGTGGCTGTCGATACGAATGGAAAATTTGTGTGTGCGCGCGCGCGCGCGCGCGCGCGCGTGTGTGTGTGTGTGTGTGTGTGTGTGTGTGTGTGTGTGTGTGTGTGTGTGTGAATGCGAATTTATCTTTCCACCTGACTTGTCTCAATATTGATACGTGAGGTCTTGAATTAGTCTCGACGGGCGCAATAGCCGAGTGGTTAAAGCGTTGGACTGTCAATCTGAGGGTCCCGGGTTCGAATCACGGTGACGGCGCCTGGTGGGTAAAGGGTGGGGATTTTTACGATCTCCCAGGTCAACATATGTGCAGACCTGCTAGTGCCTGAATCCCCTTCGTGTGTATATGCAAGCAGAAGATCAAATACGCACGTTAAAGATCCTGTAATCCATGTCAGCGTTCGGTGGGTTATGGAAACAAGAACATACCCAGCATGCACACCCCCGAAAACGGAGTATGGCTGCCTACATGGCGGGGTAAAAACGGTCATACACGTAAAAGCCCACTCGTGTACATACGAGTGAACGCAGAAGAAGAAGAAGAAGAATTAGTCTCATTTACTCGTTCACTCACTCACTCACTCACTCACTCACTCTGTGTATGCGAGTCTATCTATCCACCAGTCTTGTGTCGTTATTAGAAGCCGACACGAGATCCTCAATTATCCAGAACGGAAAATACCTCTTGTGGACAAAACCACAGATTTATTCTTAAAATACAGTTATCGTATCCGTTTTTGAACCAACCCAATTCATCTTCGTCGTTTGTAACCTTCATCATCAACGTTTTTATCAGCATAACCATCATGGGGATAATAATATCTTCAATGTAGTCTTAAATAAACAACAACAACAAAATGCAAGTATTTCTTTCTGATAAGTCTGGTTCAATAATCCGTATCACTGTCAACGTTATTGTCGTCGACGTTATCCGGATAATCAAATGTTATCATTAGATCTTCGTCATTCTTAGTCATTTTTTTGTAATTCATCGTTATCGTCGTTATCACAATCATCATAATTTTAAGAACACCGTTGTCATCGTAATCGCCCTGTTCACATGTCAATCACCCTCGCTACCACAACTACCACCATTATTACCGCCATTATAGTCATCACCATCATTTCTGTCGTCACCTGCACCATCCACAACCACCACCACCACTGAAACCACCATTGTCATCATCATAAAAATGATCATCATCGTCCTTGTCCTCCACTTCACAACTTAATCACCATCTTCACTTTCCACCACAACTACAGTCCTCATCATCATCGTCATCACCATCACCATCACCATCGTTGTCGTCCCCTTCACATCTTTAATCACCATCATCACCGTCCACCACAACCACCACCATTATCATCATCATCATTTTCATCATCATCTTCATCGTTGTCGTCCCCTTCACATCACCATCCACCACCACCACCACTTCCACCGTTATCATCATAATAATCGTTACCTTTGTTGTTTCCTTCACATCTTAGTCACCACCACCACTACTACCACCATTATCATCATCATTATCGTCGTCGTCGTCGTTGTTTCCTTCACATATTAGTCACCATCCAGCTGGCCACCACCGCCACCACTACTGCCACCGTTATTATCATTATCATCATCATCATCGTTGTCTTCCCCTTCACATCTTAATCACCGTCCACAATTCATAAATGCTGCCACCACCACCACCACCACTATCATTATCATCATCAAAATTGTTGTCATCCAAACCGCATCTTAACTCACTCAGTACGGCCAGTCCTCTCTTCTCCTCTTCACAGACCCTTCGGATGTCCAGTGGGTGTCTGAATGACCCAGCCTTTAGCTTCCGTCGTCAGAATTGTGGTATTCTTTGTCAACATTCACGTCTTCAGTATAAGAGCCTTCCGCTTGCAATATTTTGATGATGGTAATTGAGGTCAAACGCTGTTAACGTCGTCTCTTTCGCCGTTCGTATGGAAAGAGTTAATACACGTCATCACCGTCCACCACCACCACCACCACCACCACAACCATCGTCGTATCGGCCATGACAAATCTCCAGTGACCTAAAGCACACCTACCGACGCCGCAGAGTGTGGAGCCGAGCGGCCAGGCTGACCAGCTGTGGCTGCTGCACGTGCTGCTTGTGGTGCTGCAGCTGCGAGCACAGGGACTGCGCGTGGTCCGCCTGCCCCGTCAGGTCCTCCGTCTGCCTCTCCAGGCTTTCCACCCGCACCCTCTGGTCTCACACACACACAGACACACACACACACACACACACACACACACACACACACACACACGAACACACACACACACACACACACACACACATATGTGTATTACTCATCGTACTAAGTATGTATCTACATTTGACATGAACACGCAGCGAGAGGTAGGGAGTAGGGGTGTGAAGACAGACAGGCAGGCAACGAGACGAGATTGTGATAAGGGACAGAAGACGAAAAATCAAAGACACAGAGAACTCTTCAAAGCCCTGGACCTACGTACAGACTCGTCAGCTTTGAGCGCATAGTCGTCCTCCAGTCTCTGTAGCCGTGTGCTGGTGTCCTGGATCAGCTGCCCCAGTTCTTCGGCGTGTTCTGTCTCTAGCTGCCTCCTCTCCTCCATGAAGCTCTCCTCCAGGTCTTCAATCTGTACAGAGAGAAGGAAGGAACGAAATGGAAGGAATAATGTAAAGAAAAAAATATGGCTGTAAGGAAGAAAGAAATGAAGGACGGAAGGAATGGAGGAAGGAAGGAAGGAAGGAATGACAGAAGAAAAAAGGGAGGAAGCAAGGAATAAAAAAAACGGAAGGAAGGAGAGAAAGGAGGAGGAAGGAAGGGCGAAAGAAGGAAGGAAAGAAGTGAGCAAGGAAGGAGGGAAGGAAAGAAGGGAGGGAGGAAGGAAAGAAGGAAGGGGGAAAGAAGGACGAAAGAAGGAAGTAAAGAAAGGAGGAAGGAAGGAAGGAAAGAAGGAAGGGAGGAAGGAAGGAGACAGAGACAGAGTAACAGAGACAGAGATCAACACACTGTGACAGAGTAACAGAGACAGAGATCAACACACTGTGACAGAGTAACAGAGACAGAGATCAACACACGGAGACAGAGTAACAGAGACAGAGATCAACACACTGTGACAGAGTAACAGAGACAGAGATCAACACACTGTGACAGAGTAACAGAGACAGAGATCAACACATGGAGACAGAGTAACAGAGACACGAATACTAAAAACTAACACGCACGTATGCACAGACACACAAGGAATCGACATGGTCAGAAAGACCAGTACCATTTGTTCAAAGACGCTTCGTTGATTGTCAGTGCTGCTACTGTCCCCTTGGAGTTCCAGAATCTGTCTGTCCTTGCTCTGTTGTACCCAGTCAAGGTTCGTCGACAGTGTTTGAACTGAAAACATAGCATAGACTCATTATCACAGGCTTCAGAGTCATGTCGTTTCTCAGCTCCTGCTGTCTATCAAAACGAAACCCTCGTACACATTGTGACATATGTCTTGGTGAATGAATTATTATGTATCTGTATAATTTGGGTTGAAATGTGCGGAATACCTAGATTGTCTGATTTTGAAAATTGCACAATTACATTACTTCTTTACTGATGATAAGGTGGTGAGCATGACAGTACACACTAATTCCTTCATCAACATATTTGGGGAAAAAAATGCGGTTTGAAAAAATCAGTATCAGTTAAGCCTAAAGGCTTAACGTATATTTCAAACAGAAGTGATGTCGTTCTTGTGGTTATGAGTAGAAAAAACAACAACAAAAAACAAGCAAACAAACAACATAAAAACTAAAAAGAAAGAAAAATAATGGGTATCACAATAAGATTCTTTCGTGAATTTTTTTCCTCTCTCTCTTTCTCTAACACACACACACACACACACACACACACACACACACGCACGCACGCACGCACCCGCATGCACGCACACACATACACAGGCAGACACACACACACACGCACGCACGCACACACACACACACACACACACACACACACACACACACACACACACACACACATACCTTTCTTTTCCAGTTTTCTTACTGTTGCCTCCATTGTGTGTATTCTGTTCAGCTGGTCACTTTTTACATTCTCTACCTCCCGGTTCTTTTGGGCCCATATCTGTGCAGACGCACGTGAGATAATCAAACATAATAAATATCAGTATATCTGCTTTTTGTTTTGCTTTTTGGTTGTTGTTTTGTGTTGTTCCTTGAATTATATCCACAGAGATCAGTCCGAAACGAAGTTTTTGTTGTTGTTTTGCACTGATCTCTTTCACAAGGTAAAGAAATATCACACTCCCACATGGTTAGTATGGATTTGTACTGCTGGAACTTAAACACCCCAGTCACGTTCTTCACCGTGAAGTAAAACACGAAATGTGTGGTATTTGGGAAAAGAACCTCAGTGGCGATAATCGCCTATATGCGGAGAAAAAAATACTAAGATTAAGTGTATGTATATACATAAAACAAAAACTGCATCTTTCGTATTTTTATACATTGTATTGTGAAGATCCAGCAGGTATGCTACTCAATATGCCTGTGCGTAAAATCTTTTTTTAATTTATCGCTTAAAAAGATATTTTACGAACCATGTAAGCAGCACTTTGACTAAAATTCAAAAAAGACTTTGTGTACCTTTTGAAGTTGATCCTCCTGGTCCTGTTTCAAGCGTTCTATTTTCTCTTGGTACTTTGCTTCGGTCTGGTGGATGTGGTTAGCCATCTACACAAACCACAGACATCGGAAACAGACATTTCAACGAACACGAGCTGAAACTCAACGTGGCTACCGACACAAAAGACCACGAAAAACAACACTTGACTACACTGACATTGCGCCACACATAAAAAAAAGGAAAATACAACGAAAACATGAACAAAACTATGCAGTGCAACTCCGCGCACCAAACAAAAGACAACGAAAATATACAAGACAACATTGTGAAAGTTCCTGGCAAAACAAAACACTGTGTCATTTTATACGGCAACACATGTTGTAACAAAACGAAAGATAAGGAAGACAGTTTTATGTATCGAAACAGCAAATATCCATGACAAAACATGGGGTAATGAAGATAGCTCAATGCACGGCGACACTAAAATGTCGTGACATGGCAAGGAATAACGAAAATTTAACGTGACTACGATTTGTCTTCACTAAAAAGGGAGACAACGAAAACTAGCATGACAACACTGGTTCACACACACACACACACACACACACACACACACACACACACACACACACACACACACACACACAGAGTGACAGAGACACAGATCGACAGACCGAGACAGTGACAGAGACAGAGATCCACACATGGAGACAGAGTAACAGAGATCCACACACTGTGACAGAGTAACAGAGACAGAGATCAACACATGGAGACAGAGTAACAGAGACAGAGATCCACACATGGAGACAGAGTAACAGAGACAGAGATCCACACACGGAGACAGAGTAACAGAGACAGAGATCCACACATGGAGACAGAGTAACAGAGACAGAGATCAACACATGGAGACAGAGTAACAGAGACAGAGATCCACACACTGTGACAGAGTAACAGAGACAGAGATCCACACACTGTGACAGAGTAACAGAGACAGAGATCAACACACTGTGACAGAGTAACAGAGACAGAGATCAACACATGGAGACAGAGTAACAGAGACAGAGATCAACACACTGTGACAGAGTGACAGAGACAGAGATCCACACATGGAGACAGAGTAACAGAGACAGAGATCCACACACGGAGACAGAGTAACAGAGACAGAGATCCACACACTGTGACAGAGTGACAGAGACAGAGATCCACACATGGAGACAGAGTAACAGAGACAGGAAAACACACACACACACACACACACACACACACACACACACACACACACACACTCACACACACACTGACTGTGTGTGAATGCAGAGAACTAAGCCCTCCGTGGTCTGGCACTGTGTGGAACGGGTCCTGAAGGCTGCCAGCCTCCAACATCCTCAGCAGCTTCCCACAGTACACGTTGCGCTTTTTCCTGAACAGGGAAAGAGACCAGTGTGTTCCTCGATCAGCCCATCAGTTAAGGACCCATCATCGATCATTTCTTGCTCTTTCAACAAACCAGGTTTTTGTAGTCAGTCAGTCAGTGACTGATCAGTCAGTTTAGCAATCAGGAGTGCTTGACCAGATTTATGGAGGAGAGTGCACACACACACACACACACACACACACACACACCACACACACACACACACGGACACAGTAACACGCGCGCGCATGCACACACACACACACACACACACACACACACACATACACAAACATGCTCGCTAATGCACGCACGCACGTACACACACATATATACACGCGCGCGCGCGCAATACAGACACACACTGCAAGAATGAGATCGACACTGACCGAGAGAGGCAGACAGACAGACAGACAGACAGACAGAGACAAACAAACAAACAAATGAACAAACAAACAGACAGTAAGATACAAAAAAGAGAGTTTGCACATTCGATTGTGCTCACCAGAAAAGCAATCCCTCCCAATCACAAGCTTTTGTTTCATTAACGGCAGACCAGACGCACAGAGATTTTTTTTTTACTGGAAGTGGAACCCCCAAGAGCTAAAGCAAATAAATCCTCACTCTATGCGCGCCAGACGTTCTAACTGCCCGTAGAGAAACTCCATCCGAGCACAAACTGCCATAAACCTTTTTCTTGTGCTGTAAAATGTAGCACGTCCATTATCGGCAGACCGAAGGATTGCACTTAGGGGAATATACAGGTCTTCAAGGACAAGGGACGAACCACATGAAGCGTAGCCGGGTGCCTCTGTCCACCCTTTTCTGTTAACGGGTGGATGGTTCAGTAAAAGAAACACACGCGTACAAACACTCTATCAATCTACCCCGGGTGGTTAATCGAAGTACCAACAACAAAGCGGAGCAAGTCAGTCAGGGAGAAAAGAAAGTTTTTGTTCATCTGACTTACCCGCAAAACAACCTGGTTCAGTCGTTCTGGGTGTGTTTTGTAACAAGCCTGATGAAGAGCCCTCAGAGTGAAACAAATGTTGCTTTATCAGTGCCTATACACTCTAAAGACCTCTCAGTGCTACACACGATATATAACAACTTTTAGACATGTGCGGTGGCCGAAAAGTTCAGAACGCTGGATTCTCGACCGAGTTTCCTGAGTTCGATTCCCGGTTCCGGCACACCTGCTGGGTGAAAGGTGAAGGTTTTGTACGATCTCCCAGGTCAACATAACTATGAGCAGACTTGCTCGTGCCTGATTCGTTTGTATATGCATGCAGAAGATCAAATACGCTCGTTAAGGATCCTGTAATTCATGTCAGCTTTTGGTGGGCTATGGAAACAAGAACACACCCAGCATGCACTCTCACGGAAACGGAGTGTGGATGCCTATCCTAGAACTGGATGATCATTCTTTGGAGGATTTAGATTTCTTCTCTCTTGTACTTGTATTCTATCCACACAAAACACAAATCACTCAGCATCATCTCAGCAGAATCGTTTTGGGTGTACTTTAAAAAAAAAAAAAAAAAAAAATATATATATATATATATATATATATATATATATATATATATATATGAGTGCACCGGGCAGAAAAAAATACACATAACATAATGATGCTTAAAAGGACAGAAATACATATTTGATTTCAGTTTTAGGTTGGCACGCACATGCTTCCAACTACACGTTGAAGGTTTCACAACCAAACAAAATATTACCTTTTTCTTGGTATTCTTCTACAAATGTTAGCTTATCTTAATTTAAGGCGGAATACTAAAACAGAAAGAGAGGCCACATCACGTTTCTTTCATGGACATGTGTTGCGGTCATGTCATTTTGAGCACTACTCGGATTTTCCCTACAGTTTGAAGACAGTCGACAACAACATAAAATTAAACAAAATAAAATAAAATTAAAATAATGTATTTTACATTAATGTACTTTTTAACACTTTCTTTCTCTTTTGTTCCCCGTTTGCAACCCATAGGCGAATGAAATTATTCCGAGTGCACATAAAATGGTGTGCACTTTCTTTGAAATACATTGCTGTAACCCGAAAAAAAATGTCGACTGTTAATTTAAAATGCAAATTGTGTGTGTGTGTTCCTATGTACCGTTTAACTTTGTCTAGTAGAAGAAAGGAAGGTGGCAGAAGACTGAATACAAGTAAGCATGGCCATGGCCGATACTCACTTCTCTGCAGCTAAAGCGCGGGAGGATCGCAACTTTCTGATCCACGCCGCACATTTCCGACGGTCTGAAAAGAAACAGAATTCAAACATGAATCTCTCAAATAAGGTATTTACTTTCGCGTTTCAAGTATTTTACTGATATACTGACAGACTGAGAGTAAAACTGGGCTACTATCTTTTATTAGTCATGTGCTTTGCCAAAGTTAGAAGGAGTTTCGTCCGTCATCCCTTTATTAACCCAGTTTGAATAGTTGGCTGGCTGGTTATTTAACTAGTTATTGGTTTGTCATTTCGTTGCTTTCTTGGTCGGTCGGCTAGTTGATCTCTTGATGGTTGATCGCCGGTTGGATGTCGCTTATCAGCTTGCTTGTTTTGATGACTGCTTGTTGAAACATATGGGGGTTTGTGGGGTTTTTTTTATTGTGTCTTTTCTTTTTTTAATTTCGTTTTAGTGTGTGTGTGTGTGTGTGTGTGTGTGTGTGTGTGTGTGTGTGTGTGTGTGTGAAAGCAAAAGGACGTTTGCTGCGAATTATACTGAGGGGAACGTACAAACAAAAACGACTTTAATTACGTTTGATTGTTGACGTCAGAGTCAATGTTCATAAATAGACTTATCGAGACAGAAAGACAGGTAGAGACAGACAGCGCAAAAGAGGACAGTCTTCAATTTAAACTGGCAGAAAGACAAACAGTGTACACAGATTAGGAAACGAATGCTGGCCACGGCAGTAAATCAACGTTCGGTTAATATAATTTCATCACTGCAAAGAAACCATCTCTCTCTCTCTCTCTCTCTCTCTCTCTCTCTCTCTCTCTCTGTGTGTGTGTGTGTGTGTGTGTGTGTGTGTGTGTGTGTCTGTCTGTCTCTCTGTCTCTCTGTCACACACACACACACACGCAGACACGCAAAGAGAGACAGAGAGAAAGAGATAGACAAATACACCTTCAGAGACATAGAGACGTGGAGAGAGAGAGAGAGAGAGAGAGAGAGAGAGAGAGAGAGAGAGAGAGAGAGAGAATAAAAAGATGATTAAATCTCATTTTCTCAGTATGGGTAATCGGGAAAGCAAGAAAGAGGGAGGGGCTGGGGGGGGAGGAGGGGAGAGAGACAGACGGACAGAAACCTAGACACAGACACACTCTCAAGTCATACAAATGGGGGGTCGGGTGGGGTCTGAGTGGGGGGGGAAGGGGGGGGGCGGGTTGGAGCACACACACACACACACACACACACACACACACAATTGTCAAAGAGAGAAAAATGCCCCCACTCCTTGCTTCGGCCTTTCACGTACAAACACCTTCACGTTTTCCTCCAGTTCCAGTCTTATCAGTAGTCCTTCACCCCACTGTATGGGGGAAGGCATGAGCCCTCTCTACATTGTCCGTCACACGGTTTTGAAGCTGAAGGTCCTAATCTGGTCACTTCTGGTGGACTTCAGGAATGAACAGATTGAACAATGAGTGACCACACAGACAATTCAATCCACATTATCTGTGGGGGTTAAGGGTCGAATGAGTGAGCAAACATACAGTTTGGTCCCTTTATTTTTTCATCTGTGTGATACCAGGACAGAGAGGAGTGTTTGAACATAGTATGCCTAATCTAAGCCTTGGCAAAACAAGAGTTCTTTTTCGTGGCTCTGATAAAACGAGCTATATTCTTGGGGCGTGAAAGAATTTATATAAGTATTTGCCAGGTGGATAATGGTAATATTAATGAGACAGGGTTCAAAACTTTCCAGTTAACCTTCACTAGTGTGTTTGAGGGGAAAAAAACCCAACAAACAGAAGACCAGTGAGTGCGTGCGCCCGCGCATGTGTGGTTCTAGTTCTGTGTATGTGTGTGTGCGCGCGACTCTTTTCCAATGCGTGCAAATTCTTTTACCTTTGGCAATCATTTGGTGGGAGGATGAGTGAGTGGGAAAGGTTATGGATTTTGATTAAGCTGAATTAAAGTTATTTCAGAAAATCCACACAAACAAACAAACACACACACAAACACACACACACACACTCACACACACACACACACACACACACACACACACACTTGTACAGACCTGATATCTGAGACAGTTTCAGCACGTGAGCCTTAACAGCTGTGATCATCCTGTCAAAGTCTTCATCCAGCTTCAGTGCGTCCTTTCCTCCAGCCTGCCAGCACTCCGCTTCACCCTCCCGCTCCTGTTGAGTCTCCTCCTCCTCCTCCCCCTTCCCCTCACAATCCAAACTACTGATCTCTGAAAATGTTTCAGGGCTGTCGATAAGCCCTGGCTGAAGTTCACCGTTTCGTTTGGTGTTCTTCTCTTTCTTTCCAAGCATTGATTTTCTGTTCTGACCCTGGGACTCTTGGTTGTTGAAAGCCTGAAACCGTTGTGGCATTGCTGTTTTACTTTGCAGGTGAAACGAATGGTTGTCAGCATTAAGCAGTTCCTTACCGTCTCCAAGGTCTGGAAGAGGTGTGTTTCGCCATGCTCTCTCAAGAAGCAGTTGATCTGAGTCACCATCTAATGTGGGAAGCTTCTTGAAAGAACGAGTGCTTTTTGTCGTTCTGGGGCTTGGTGAGTAGATTTTCAGATCATCACGTGTTGTGTCTTTGTTTGCAAAACCAACAGAGTGACGTTGTGCTTTCTGGCTTTTTGTCGGCAGCTGAGATGTTGTGGGTTTAAGTTGCTGAGCAGGTGTTTGTCTCTGTCCCCTCTGGCAGACTCCTGTCCGTGAACTGCCCGCTTGCTGGATTCCTGTTGGTGATGTTGCTGACAGAGAGGTGCTTGTTGCTCTTGCTTTTGACGTTGTTGTTGAGGTTGGTGATGGTGGACCTCTACGTGATCATGAACACATCCTTTCTCATCGTTTTGCATGTCCCTCTCTTTCCATACCCGGTGCGTGTGGTGCACTTCTTGGATACGTGGCTTATTTGGAACTGGTTGTTGCTCCTGTAACATTTCCTCCTGCTGTCCATCGCGACGTTGATGCTGCCGTGTGTGATGTTGGTGTTGTCGCTCAAGCTTTGTGGAAAGGCAGACACATAATTGTTGCAGCTCAGACATTGTGTTCGTTAAATCATTTGGGTCTGCATCACTGAGAGACAGGGCCTGATGATACTGCTTCAACATTCGGATCATTTTCCTCAGCCGTCTTCTGCCGATTGTCTGTTGTTCAAGACGGTGTGAGCTTGAAGAAGACATCAGATAGCTCATCAGAACGCTGCTGCGGTCATCACTTTCACTACCATCCTCTGACATGGATAGAAGAGATCCACATGACGAAATAGAACATGGTGAGAGTTCACGCTGATTCAACATGTCGTTGCGACATCGACTGGACACATGTTCATCTCGGGAACGTCTTCCATTTAATAGCGAAGACTTATGCCCACTATCATTGTTGCCTAATTCTGGGACAGAGGCTGAAGTCATCCCTGTGTTTACCGCTGGAGCTAACACCCCGGACATTTCTGTGCCAGAGGGGTGTGAAGAGCAGTTACAATGTGTTGCAGAAAGTGACAAGTCGCGTTCATCAGATGATCCACTCAGCCTTGAAGAAGAATTCATTTCTGTATTTCCAGCACTCGGATAAACTTGGTCTTCCAGCTGCTGCTGCTGCTGATACTGTACATTACAGCGGCCTGTGGGAACCACATTTTCAACAGCACGGTGATCTGATTTGTGGCCATCATCAGCCATCCCATGCTTCATCTGACAGTGTTGTAAATGACTGGTGAACTCACTGCAACTTGATGGCTGCTTTCCGCCTTGCTGTCTATCAGAATCCTTTTGTTTCATGGGTCCTCCAGCGAAGGTAACTGGTTCTGCAGACCTGGACTGTGTACATGGATCATTGTGCGAAGTTCTTACAAAATTAGTTTCCAGATTCTGTGCCTGTGCTAGTTTCAGTTTGCCACACAGCATACACTGTGTTTCATCACTGGTTTGCCTGTGGGCATGCAGCATTTGATCATCCTGCTCCTCTTGTTCTTGAACATCGGATGACGTCTGATCATTTGAAGTCGCAACATCCAGTTCAATTGTTGTTAAGACACATCTTTCTGGAAGTGTTTCTCCGTTGATAATAGTTTCTCCTTCACAGAGTGGGACTCTGTTTCCTTGCTGCAATTTTTGGGTTGGTATGGCGATTGTCTGGAATCCAGAATACGGTCTGTTGGTATCAATCCTGATAGCAATGGGTCTTACAGTCACCGTGTTGCAGACTTCTGTGGTAAACCTTTGATTTCTACACGAGACATCTGCACGTTGTGTCACTTCTTCTTCCAGGCTGCACAAAGAACTGGTTTCATCATTGTCCATGGCAGATTCTGCATTTAACAGGATAATGCTTTCTGACCCATAGAGAGGTCCCTGGGTGTTCGCTTTCTTCTTTTGAGGCGATGAGTTATGTTTTAATACAGGAGAAGATATCCTCATCATTTCTGACGGACCACCTGAAACTGGGCTGTTGTTTCGTCGTGACACTGGCCTCCCGTTTTCAGTTGGTGTGCACAGTCTGCTCACGTTGTGGGGTGAATTTGACATGCTTCTGGGGCCCGGGGATGAAGAGGGTCTAACTTCACGTGCCGGTTTCTTGGAGCTAATGGTTGAGGTGACCTCCTTCAGTTTCCTTAACAACTGTGGACTTCTGGCAGCCAAGCGAGGAGACAAATGGTCGATTTCAGTGATGGGATTATGATATTTTACCATTTCAGGGCTTTCACTTCTTGCATCTTCTTCTTCTTTTGCTCTTGTGCCTTTTGATGATTCATTGTTGCTACTCGTACTCATCATGTCCTTTTCATAAAATTTGTCTCCTTTTCCCCCCTGTTGCGAAGAGTTGGGATCTGTTGTCCTCGGTAAATGATTATCTTTTTGTCCAGTGAAATGACTTTCGTCACCAGAAAGCTTCTGTAACGATATCCCATCATGAATTGGCTTCTCTTTTCCCTTCTGACGATTAGAGACAGAAACACTGCTGACACAGCCATCACTAACACCAGTGTGATCTGAAGATGCCTCCAAAGCCTCAAGTGCATCAAAACTGCTCCCATCCTCATCAGTGACTGTCAGTTTAGGAGTGGTCAAACTTCTGGGTTCGAGCGTTTGAACTTCGTTTTCTACAGTGCTACACACTGGGCCATTCGCACTGAGTATTGGCCTTTCTAAAGACTCTGCTTTTGTTTCATCAACATCTGATTGCATATTTGAAGATGGCGTTTGACATGTCACTGCCCAGACCCTTGGAGAAAGAGACCTAGGTCGCCGTGTCCTCTGTGGGCTTTGTGCATCTCCCTGGTCAAGTTGTCTGATATTGTCAGTGCTGCCTTGCAGTGATCTAGCCAGTCTGGCCAAATCTTTAGGGTTTTTAGACCAGATCGACATAGTCAGTTTTAATGGTGTGGGTTGTGGCGAACAGTTTATGAGCAACAGTGTCGATGACAAGACGCGATAACGTCTGCAGATGTAATACTCATACAACAGACATTCTTCGTTTGGATAGTAAGATGACTGTCATTTCGAGGTTTTCAATGAGCATTGCATCCTTACTCAGTCAGAGTGAACATGTCACTTTAAATTCTTTCTTTCTTTGTATGAGCATCATTGCTGCATACATTTTCCGTGCAATGAATTCACTCTATTCCAGATCAATTCAGAAAAGTAAACAAACGTTATTCTAAATGCTAATCTCGAAAGAATTCGAAGACACACTTTGTATCTTGTAGCCCTCCATGTGCCTGACCGACCATCAACAATTTCATTGTGTGTACTGTGTGCTTCGCGTCTTTACCGTGTCTGTCTGCAGTCACGGTGCTTGACAGCAAGAGGTATCACAGAAGTCAAGAAACACACATGAAAACGCATACTCCGGATGGACACGGTCAGTGTAGCATGAGCAAGTTTTCCGAGATTTCTATGCCAGTATTACCAGTTGTCGAGAAAATGTCGACATAATTCGCTTGGTTATCCACGATTGTTCCCTCTCATGTTGATCTAACACCAAGTAGAAAATCATGGAGAAAAACACAACTGTTTGTCCTCCTCACATTTCAAAACCGTCTGTGGCACTGTGCAGAATCAACGCAATCACTCAATATTTCACCACTTACTGTGACGTATGTCACACGATCCCTAGTACACATCGGTTCTAGATATGTTATATATAATATTCATCTGTATTGATAAAAAGAACGATTTGTCTTCAATGTTCTCCATATTTTCAATAGTCGTAAAATCACCAAAATGAAGAAGAAAAATAATAATAAAGTAGTTTAGTTCTACCCAAGTGAATCGAATCCCTTGCATTACAACCGCACAGTAAGAAAGGTCACGCACTCACAGTTATCAGTGGGTTTTATCATCGCGGGAGAATGATGACCAGAGTGATAAGTGTTCCAGTCTGCGGGTTGACATGTCAGCCAAGTGCAGGCACACACGCACAACCCACTGCAGTCGGTCCGTGGCCCCTTAACTGACAACGTGACGTGTGTGGCCAAGTGAGGCGCTCAGAATGGCAGTCTCACACGGCAGCACCGCTGATAGAGACAATCAGAAATCATTGGTCCACAGGAACCGGTGTCGCGTCACGGGCTACCCCCTCTGACATCAGACTTACCCTCCGGCTGTGTTTTTTTTTTTTCAGGAGTCCAATCTCACCACTGAGCCGTAACTAACAAACTAAGCAACTAACTAAATCAATACATAAGTAAATATTTATTTATCTATTTATTCATTCATTTATTCATGTATTTATCTATCTATTAATCTTAGTTATTTATCCATTTATTTATTTATGTTCATAGCTCTGTCAGTGACATAAATGTTTTTCATACTATGTAAACCAGCCACTTCTGCCTCTCCCTTTCCTGTTGCCTCGTCTTCTAAAATCCAAAGAAATCCAGGTATGGTGTAGGCCTTTGTGATTTGATGTTGCTTCAATCAGTAGAACACCTCAGTTCACCCCAGCAATCTCTCAGAATACGTTCAACGACAATTTGGCGGACAGCATAGAATTTTCACTTGGACCAAACATTTCATAATCCTCTGTGTCGATCTTATCATTCTGACTCGGTGTGTGTGTGTGTGTGTGTGTGTGTGTGTGTGTGTGTGTGTGTGTGTGTGTGTGTGTGTGTGTATCTGCTCAGTGTAGGTGGTTTTGGTATTGAACAAACAAAATTAATCTCAAGAGAATGAGGGGGGATGGAGAGTAGGAGAAAGGGACAAAGAGACGAGAGAGAGAGAGAGAGAGAGAGAGAGAGAGAGAGAGAGAGAGAGAGAGAGAGAGAGTCTGTACGTGTTTACCGTTAATCTTCCGCCCCAGTAGATTTCTTTCAATAATCCACGGTAATCCTTTGTATCAATCTCTTCTGTCAAACTCGTTTTCCAATTACCTTGTTGATGTGATCGCTCGTTTTCCCATTAACCGCCGGCAACATGAGGGCCAGCCTTCGGACTGCTGTGATACTTAGCAGAGAAGGAAATAACGTTGTTTACACAAAGAGGCCTGGAGACACGAACAACAAGCCGAGAGCAAAACAGGGGACATTCACGGTTCAGTATCCGGCGTCAGTATTTTTTTTTTTTTTTTTTTTTTTAATCAGTCGAAGAGAAACCGTAGTGATAAAAGGTTAATAACAAAAACGTCTAAATTTTTTTTTTTTTTAATCAGAAAAAGACTGAATCATCTATGTAAAATTTGAATCAAGTTTAAAATGCTTGCTTCATTCTTATTGGTATTGTTGAACTCTTTTTTTTCCTTCTTAGTCTTTGTTATTTGTGTCTTTTATTATTTTTGTTTGTTTTTGTTTTGTTTTGTTTTTCAATGTTTTTCGTTCGTGGACTGTAACTCCCACGTTCACTCGTATATACGTATGTACACGAGTGGGCTTTTACGTGTATGACCGTTTTTACCCTGCCATAGTAGACAGCCATACTCCGTTTTCGGGGGGCTGGGGGGGGTGCATGCTGGGAATGTTCTTGTTTCCATAAACCACCGAACGCTGACAGGGATTACAGTATCTTTAACGTGTGTATTTGATCCTCTGCTTGCGTATACACACGAAGTGGGTTCCGGCACTAGCAGGTCTGAACAAAATATGTTGACCCGGAAGATCGGAAAAATCTCCACCCTTTACCCACCAGGCGCAGTTACCGAGATTCGAACCCTGGACCCTCAGATTGAAAGTCCAATGCTTTAACCACTCGGCTATTGCGCCCGTCTCTTTTTCGTTCGATAACGCAAAGGTGCGCGCGCACACACGCACACGCACACACACACACTCTCTCCCTCTCTCTCTCACACACACACACACACACACACACACACTATAAAACAATTAAGGGAGGTAAACTTTTTTCTGAACATTTGCCTTTCTTTCAACCCATGCCTCCTTCACGTTGAGGCTCAGAAAAGTCCCGAACTTCGATTGCGAATTGTCCCGCAGAGTGAAGACACTCCAAGCGGGAATACTGATATGTGTTTGACATACAGCATTAGTTTGAAAACACCCCGGGTGGGTGCGGGTGAGCGGAAGGAGTTGTCTAAACAGCGGTCCAGTAAGTAAAGGGGTGTAATTGCAGTTTGACACGGTAGCGCTTTGTTATGCCACTCCGCGTGTTGTGGGTCTGGAAGCGAGGTGGAAAATTGTGGACAAACTCTGGCTGTGGGCCTGTGTGTAGTGTAGTTTCAGGCATCCCGGTCAGGTTGTTACACTAAGCGTGCTTTGGTGGTGTGCAAGACGAGCTGAATAAATTAACTCTGAGAAAATTCCAGCGGCACATCCAGTGCTCCACAACGAACATAAGATTTTTCCTCCCTCGTGCACAGAGCTGACAACTGAAAAGCGAAGACTGGTGGTAAACATGTGTCTTCGAGACCTATTTTGATGACAACAGTTCTTGTGAAATACCTCGATCCGTGTGAGCTCGCGTATAATTTGATTGGTTGAGCCAGTCAGTCGTGCGTAAACACACACACACACACACACACACACGCACGCACGCACACATGCGCGCGCGCGCACGCACACACACATACACACGCACGCACGCACGCACACACAAACGCATGCACACACAAACACAGTACACACACACACACACACACACAAACTGTCTCAATACCAGACTTTCCTTATCCTTTTAGCCTGCTCCCCCACACCACCCCCCACTGCCACCCCAGGATGGGACGAGTAACAAAACAACCCTTAAACCTGCAATGAAGTATTAACTATTATTGTAAATAATCATTTTATTTGTTTTGCTTTTTTTTGTGGGTTTTTTGTTGCTGTTGTTGGTGGTGGGGTTTTTTGTTTTGTTTTTTGTTGTTGTTTTTTGTGGGGGGGTTTTGTAGCTGAGATGTGTCACCAACATGTTGTTTCAGTGCTGTGTGCACGTGTGTGTGTGTGTGTGTGTGTGCATGTGTGTTTTCTGTTTACAGTCAATCTCTCTGAGCACAATCATATGCAAGTGATCAGATGAACAGCATTGTCAAGATCAATCTGTCAGATGAAGCCCCTCACTCCCTCATCCCCCACTAACAAATTATTAGAAGGATGAACACGAACACATAAAGTACACTAATCTTTGAATGCAACGACTGCTCAGTCTATGAGAAAGACACAAGAATGAGTTGAATGGCAAGCAGAGAGAAGGGGATAAAGACCACAGACAGAGACATATTCACAGAGAAAAGTATGGAGAAAGAAAGAAGATGCAGCAGCAAGAAACATGAAGCAGAGGGGAAGAGAAACTGGGAACACAAAGAAACAACAGCAACATCCAAGTAGAAGGAACAGAAGACAAAAAAAGAAAGGGTTCACACAGCTGCGTTCACACACACACACACACACACACACACACTTGCTCTTTCTCTCATCCACTTACATAAAAACTGCAAATTCCAAGATGAAAGACTGAAAATTTTATTCAAATAAAAATTTGTGCAGATATTTTTTCTGCTGTTCCAGCTCATTTCAAGGAATATGTCATGAATTTAAAAAAATAATAATAAAAATCCAACATTCATGTTTTTGTTGGACCTAATGAAAGATTACCAAATTTATTTAGGAAATTCCTGTAAGTACAATCAATATGGCAAGGTTTAAAGCTTCACACATCCAACAGAATTTCAGTATGTATCAACACAAATTGAAATACATCATCAGAGTAAATGAGAAATAAAATCATGACAAATCCGTTTCAGAAGACCAAACAAGAAAAATGATTATTTAAATTCCTTTTTTTTTTTCTTTCTTTTTTTTGGGGGGGGGGGGGGGGGCTATTGTGTATTCATTACCCTACTATTCCAATGACAAGCATTACTTGAGAAAAAATGCCTTCTAAAAAGCATCAAAGACCTATTTTTTTAAGTTAGCACAAATGACTTAAATGCAGATCTGTCCTGTTCAGTTCAGACTTTCCACTATCATTTATTCAATGTTGTGTTGTACTGACTGTGTTTAATGCAGATATTATGTGTCATACTGATATGAGTGAAGTGTAAATTGTAGATATGTTTGATGTTATAAAAATCATCATTATTCAGTATTTGAGTATTTTTGTGTATGTATGTGTGTTTGTGATTGTATAACCATGTTCATACTTATGGCTATGTCATCATTTCACCATGAAGTAGCTCATTCTGGATATGGAGCAATATGAATTTTCCTGTAGGATTATCATTATTTATAAGGGAGAGGGAGGAGTGACTAATACCTACGTCTTTATGGATCTACTTGAGGCAACAAAATCACAGCAAACTGGTTATGTAGCGAAATATAAATGGACAGGCATGCAGGCAGACAGAAATGACAAATATACAGAACTGAGGTCAAGTATCAGGCTTTATGGCAACAGAATATTTTGAAATCACTACCACCATTACTTTTCGAGAAGAGAAAAGCACACACAATTCACACACACACATTTTACTGGGCTTCACTTGAAAACACGCTAATTGTCCTATGACCTGATTAACCATGATGAATGATCACAAATTGAAAGCAATGACTCAAAACATCATTATGGTCTATCTATATCATACATGCACACACAAAAAATCAAATTTTACTCTTAGGGCAAGATACTGGTCCTAAGCGACGCACAGGCCCTTTTGAAGGGGCCTCAAGCGTCACACAAGTCATTATTTCAAGCCATGTAAAAAATATTTGTAAAAAGATAGACAATTTGAGTCAAAAATAAAGCTGTAACTGTAAGATGTTCACTTGATTTTGAAATAAAATACAAATTACTAAATCTTATCTTTGGAATGTTTTTCCTTATCATTATCATTGTTGCTCATACCCAAGCCAACCACGCAGGGCCATGTCAAGGATAACACTTTCATTATGATCACATAAAACCTGAAGAAAAGAAATCTGGAGTGTTGGCCCAGTTCGAAACACATCCGCCTAGGAAGTGAGAATCTGAACACACTGGTTCAAATTCTACAGTTGCCAGTATTTTCTCCCCTTCCACTAGTCTTTGAGTGGTGGTCCGGACACTAGTCATTCAAATGAGACGATGAACCGTGTGCAGCATGCACTTAGCACACATAAAAGAACCCATGGCAACAAAAGGGTTGTCCCTGGCAAAATTCTGTAGAAAAAAATCTATTTCGATAGAACAAATAAAACTGCAGGCAGAAAGAAATATTCTTTCTAAATGGGTGGTGCTGTCAGTGTAGTGATGCACTCTCCCTGGGGAGAGCAGCCCAAATTTCACAAAGAGAAATCTTGTTGTGACAAAAAGAGTAATACAATACAAAGCAATTTAACACAAGTACAGTCACACTGATTCATGCACACAAACCTAGGATGTGCCTCTCACATTGAACATTCCATCAATTTTTCACCACAGGATTACTGAACACAAACTTAATCATACATGGCACACAAAATCATGCCAACATCAAGGCACAGAAAAAATGGCAGAAGACAACTCAAACATCCTTGGTGAAATAAAAACAATAGTATACTAAGAATTCAAAATTACCGAGTCCAGAAAAAGAAAAGAAATATTCAAAGCTTTCATGAAAAAAGTGAATGAACTAGCAAGGCATAAAACTAGATAAATGATATGACAGAATGGAAATGAAACAGCAAGAAAAAAAAAAGAGCAGTATCATTAGAAAAGGAAATTTTCTATCTAAAATTATGTTTAAATAACATACTTACCGTGACCCAACTAGTGCAGACTACGGCAGGGGTCTGACATTCCTGTCCTGTGCAAACTACTATCCGCCTATGAGGAGAAAACGAAACTACAGCCGATAACCTCCCGGAAGTAGGTAACCTCCCCTTTGTCCCGCTGGCTAGCGCCCTCTTTTTCCGGCAGCCATCATGACTCCTGTTCCTGTGCTCTTCATACGGCTAAGTTTTATATATATTTTTTAGCACAGAATTTCCAGAACTGGTTACTATTTGATTAATATTTTAATTGCAAACACGTTACATTCAAAATACTACTCTCACAACCACTACCAGTACCACTGCTACAACTATCATTATAATCTTCTTTGTTTTTTCTTGTGCACTCTGTCAAAAATAATGTAAAAGTATCCATGATTTATATGTTTTTTTAATCAAATATTGCAGTATTGGAACACACACACACACACACAGAGTAGAATACATTAATAAGTAAACTACACATACAGGGACATTTTTCCATGCACAGATATTTTCAGCTCCACTGCCAGCAGTTTAAGATAGAGAATTCGCATTGATGAAAACAATAACAAAACCACATGACATAGATATGTCATACAGTGAATACTTGTAAACTGATATATGATCAGAATATTGCCTGGATCATTTAGATTGATGCATATCTGTAAACAACAGCAGCCAATGTATGTCAGTATCATGTCACACACACGCGCGCGTGCGCGTGCGCACACACACACACACACACACACACACACACACACATGCTGTGTACATGTACCTTTTTTCATATATTTCTTGGAAAATATTGAGAGGTACTGATCTGCTGGCAAGACAATGCATCACCATCTTTAAAACATAAGTTCATTCTCTGTGAAGAGTGCATCAGTCTGAAACTAAAAAGGTCAGAATAAAACAACAAAAATTAATCATTATTTCACTTGCTTTGAGTTTGATATTAATTTCTATGAGACAAGCATTGTAAAGCAGAACTCTAAAAGAGAGAAACACATGTCAGATTGCAAATATCAGCTGAATCTCAGAGGAATGTTTCTAAAATGTTATTACATTCAGATTCATTAAGTTAATCAAATGCTTTCAAGTCATGTAATCTGTAATGTCTGTGGGGTCTATCAAGGCACACGAGAATGGCATAGACAGCTAAAATCCACTAAGTTTAAAGAGTTAAAACTACTTTCATATTAAGTTTTTTGTTATAATAGCAAATTTATTACATCAGCATAATTATATATGAAAACAATTTTTTTTTTTTGAGAAGCTGCTGGCATCCTACAATGTGATCTATCATCAATATTCTTTCTTTGCTGGTTTCATATTACAGTGGCTTCAGCCAAAAATCAAATTATCGACTATAAACTTGCGAAAAAGAAATAACCTGAAATTATTGCTATTGCAAAACATGAAATGTAATGCCCAGCCCACACCCTTACATTCCAGTAGGAAATAAAAACAGGGTTAGGGATAAGGAGGTTACAAAATACTGAGTGTGTGGATGTGGTTTTCTAAATCAATAATCATATGCAATCACAACTGAATCAATCATTTGGTTTAAATCATTATCCGTTTCAGTATATATATATGTCTTGGGTCCTTGACTGTCATTTAAATCATCAAAATGTTTCAAATAATCTGACATGAATTCATCATTAACAATACATACATGTATAACTTTCCATGGCTATCTTTTTTATTTTACTCTTTCATTCCTCCCTCCCATTTGAATGCAATAAATGATTAATATAAACTGTTTCAATGAATTTAAAATCAAATAATGTAAAGCATTTCATTTGTTCCAATAACACGAAGAGCTCCAAATCAAAGCAATCGAGAGTGTACAGTTTATGGCAACTCTCCACATTACTTCCCCTGTCACTCTTCTGTATAAACCGCAGGAAACCTGCACCATTAGCATCAGCTCAGTGGAAAGACACACAAAAAACCCACCCCAAAATAGTAACCCTAAAAGGAAGCAATAAACAAAATAAAAATGGATAAGGATTTTTTTTTTTTTTTTTTAATGAAGTAAATAAAACACAACACTCATACTTCTTACTATAAAAATAAAATAAAAAACTATAAAAGGGCTTACTAAAATAAACCCACACAGCACAACAAAATAATGTAAGACTAAGTGAAAATCAAATGATAAGGAAACACAAAAACAACAACAGTTGAAATCAATTCTGTTCCTTGCACCAGTATGGTCATCCATCAGCTCCAATTGTCAGCACAGTGAAGTCATCTTGTTCAAGCAGCTCAATGCACAATAGTCATCTCTGGAAAAAAAAAAAAAAAAAAAAAACTCCCACCAGAACACAGTTCAATCCAGCAGCTCTGACTAGTTCCCATCCAACACAACCAGAATCAAAGATCAACTAGCTGTATTTGACCAATATCACAGACTTTTGCACATTGCATGAAGAATCTGAATCATTTTTATTGCAGCATCATCTTTGCTTCCTGTTCTGTGACCAAAAGGATTGACCATCAGACAGATGTCAACATATCCACCAAAAATCACAAATCTGTGCAGAATTTGTGCAGTAGCAGACTGCAGAGTCCTTGTCTGATGCCAGGCCCACAAAGATCATCATATGAAAAAAAAACCAAACTTCAATCCAGTAAACAGAAGTGGACCAGACGTTTTATATTAAAAAAAAAAAAAAAAAAAAAAAAAGGTCCATGAATCAGTGCCACAGACCTAAGCACCTCGTCTAAAACTGATTCATGGGAGAGGGAGTGACTGATGTGTGTGAAACTGAATCTGCAGTCTAGGGCCAAAATGTCAATACAAAAATCAGTTTAATACAGAGGTGCTCCCATCCATGGATTCAAGTCATGCAGATCCTTGTCTGGCACACAGATCTCCATCTGCATCACAGAGTTTCATACAAATTGCGTGGCCGGTTGATGCTGTATGGTTCGTACGATGTGCTCATGGCTCGGTGTCTCACTCTTTGAATGAAGTGTTTGACAGCAGGCACAAAGTTGGACCAGGAACTAGTGCTTCTGACGGAGATTGTGGGATCAAAATCAAAGTCGGCCACCTCCACATGCAGTTTGCGACGAAGGCGGACTATGTAAGTCACCCCTGCAGCCAAAAGGCAGCCACCCAGGACAATGAAGACAATCGGAAGCACAAGGGCGGGAATATTCACTGAATCTGAAACAAGCATTTGAGTAAAGCATAAGCTACTGTTAAACTCCAAAATTTGTTTTTATTCATGCTTTAAATAAGCTGTGCAACACAAGAATTTTCAACTGTACTTCTGTAGCCAATGAAGCCTAACACCTGGAATAGTTACTGAAGATTGAAAACTATATATATTCACTTCTTTTTATAGTTCTACTCTTCTTCCTTTATCCTTCTCTTGCTGTTTATATTCTTTTACTGAAATGAAAAATTAAGTGCATATAATGTGTCTCATGCGTGGGTACGTGCGTGCATCCATGTGTGTGTGAACATCTACATGCTTGTGTGTGTATAGATCCGTATGTGTGTACACATGTAAGAAAATATGCATGTTTGCACCTGTGTATTAATGCGTCAGAGACAAATTTAATTCACACATTTTCATGCTTGCATCTCTCACAACTTTTTTAGCAGATGGGAACACGAGTTGTGTTAGTTACCAATTAGAAAAGATGAGACAGATTCTGATCTGACCCAAATCAACAAACCTGCATCATACACGTAGTAGTTCTGTGACATGACCTGGAAGCTGATGTCATTGTAGACAGCTATTTGCAAGGTGTTCCAGCCTGTGCTCCCCATGGTCACTGCCACTCGGTGCTCCGTGCTGTTGGTGAACTGACCCCCCGGCCTGCAGGTCTCGTTCAGCGTGCTGTTATGTGTCGTCACGTTCCAGCATACCGCCGAAGGGGAACTGATGTACACACACAATCACAGTGATTTTAAGGTACGGTACATTATCATGTAAATGAAAGATCATTGTAGTTCATGATGTGTGTCATGTATGAGAAAAGTATGTGCCACAAAGTAATAGGTTAAGCTACTATTTTACATGCATGCATGCATGTACAGAGACACACGCACACACACCACACACACACACTTACTGCATTCAAACAGCTTGAACAAACCAAATCAGATTAAATAATTCATCAATATGATTTAAAGTATATTTTCATCACATTTTCTGTATGTGTGTATGATTATGTGCGCATGTGGTTTACTTGTGTGCATGCATGTGTTCATGTACATATCTTTTTGAAATATAATACAATCTGCTCCATTTGCATTTCACTTTCAGCAATGATTTTGTTCCTGAAACTGTCGACATTAAGATATCAAATCAAAGCAAATTTGCAATCCAGCTTTTTACATAATGGCACAGGGAAAAAATTTTCATATCAACCTTGAAGCTTTCCTTACAGTGTTAAAACCATTCATGATGTACAACTAAAGCTTTCCATTCTCAAGCATGGAAAACTGTCAACTTCAGTCCTGAAAGGGTGGAGAGGTTAAAGACCAGCATAAATTAATTGCCGATGATAATTACACAACTTAACTATTTTGCTATTTTGAAAAATAGCATTGATATTTAATCTCATTATCTCCTTACCTCCCTGAACAGGTGATGTTGAGGACCAAAGTGTCTCCCAGCTTCACACTCTGATCTTCTGTACTGCTGTCCACTCTGTTTATGCCGCAGTTGCTTAGACTCTCTGTGACAGACAGGATATATTCATATCAAAATTTATTGTCTGTGTCTGTTGTATGCATCAACTCGTATGTGTGTGTGTGTGTGTCTCTGTCTGTGTCTCTGTGAGTGGTTTATCACTTTATAATCACTTCGTTTATTCAACTGAACAGAATATCATGACCTTGTTTTAGAAGATAATAAACTTTAAACAATCTGAATTTAAATTGAAAGTAAAACCAGTTGTTGGGTGTTTTTTGTTTTGGTTTGTTTTTTTAACCCCATCTGACCTGTTTGCTTGATTGTGGAGTGATGGCCTAGAGGTAACGCGTCCGCCTAGGAAGCGAGAGAATTTGAGCGCGAGAGAATCTGAGCGTGCTGGTTCGAATCACAGCTCAGCCGCCGATATTTTCTCCCCCTCCACTAGACCTTGAGTGGTGGTCTGGACGCTAGTCATTCGGATGAGACGATAAACCGAGGTCCCGTGTGCAGCATGCACTTAGTGCACGTAAAAGAACCCACGGCAACAAAAGGGTTGTTCCTGGCAAAATTCTGTAGAAAAATCCACTGCGATAGGAAAAACAAATAAAACTGCACACAGGAAAAAATACAAAAAAAAAAAAAAAAAAAAAAGGGTGGCGCTGTAGTGTAGTGACGCACTCTCCCTTGGGGAGAGCAGCCCGAATTTCACACAGAGAAATCTGTTGTGATAAAAAGAAATACAAATACAAATGCTTGCCAGACTGGTTGCTTGCTTTGCTTGGAATCTATTCTCGCCTGCTTGCTCAGGAATTAGTTTCATTCTGTGGCTGCGTATGCATGTGCATGTGTGTGTGTGTGTGTGTGTGTGTGTGTGTGTGTGTGTGTGTGTGCACATGCTTATGTGCGCATGCTTATGTATTTGTGTGTGTAAGAATGCGATACAATCGATTTGATTTTTTTTCTTTGATCACTACTTTTTTGACTAATACTAACAAGTAAATATTTTCTTAAATGAATAAAGTGACAACTTTTTAACAGACCACTGAGTGACTGTTTAATCTGTTCATACACATCCTTTGCCCTTTACTGAAGAGATAAATTATCACGCATAAGACAGTCACAAGCCAATAAAAGATAAGCTGAGTTGTTGTTGTTTTTTTGTTTGATTTCGTAAACATACCAGGTTATCAGGACCTGACAGTGTAGTGCATGCCTCAGTACTATGTGTATGACTTAGTTCACACGTTTCATCGTGATTACATTGATATAACTTTCATGCCTCACCCACATGTGATAGTCTGTTTATCTGGATCCATTTGTACCTATTAGGCTGAACTTGTTGAACTGAAAGACTACCAAGTGACCTTCATGCTCAGCTAATAATATTATCCAATCACCTGTTTTTTTTATCAATCACGTGTAGATCAGTGTGATACATGTATGCTGATACTAAAATGTTAAGCTCATGATGTATTATAATCATAGTAGGGAATGTATTTACCATTTAATTCCAAAGTATGTTTCTTTTTTTTTTTCTTTTTGTAAGGGTCATCAAAAGTTCACAACCTTGCATTTCACTTTGACCATTATATATCAACTGTCCCTCTTTCACACAGACACAGGTCTTTGACATTCAACTTTGAGTTTGACCATTTCTGTACTCTCTCTTTCTCTCACGAACATGCACATACACACTTTAACTATGCATTACTTCACTTTGACCATTCTGCTCTTTCTCTCACACATGATCCCACCCCCTCCCTAACCCCGCCACACAGAGTTCATAACCATGCGCTCCACTCTGAGCATTCTGGATACCGCAGTTTAACTTTATGCCTCTATCTCTGTCTGAATGTTCCTTAACAGTTGACTGTTTCTCTTCACCATTCTGTATTGACTCCCTCTCTCTCTCTCCCCTTGACTTACACATGTATGCACTGACTCTCTCTCTGGCCATTATGATAGACATTATT
Organism: Babylonia areolata; assembly: GCF_041734735.1. Taxonomy (NCBI): domain Eukaryota; kingdom Metazoa; phylum Mollusca; class Gastropoda; order Neogastropoda; family Buccinidae; genus Babylonia; species Babylonia areolata. Next base: position 82,613,070 of record NC_134876.1, read on the forward strand.
ATATATGCTGATTTACTCTCTCTTTGTAAGTAGACCATTATACTTTCTCTGATCTCCCTGATCATTTTGTATTCTCTCTCTCCCTGACCATAATGTACTCTGTACTGAGTTTCAATCACTACCCATGACTGTTCTATATTGACACTCTCTCTCCCTCTTTGAATCTTCTATACTGACTCCCCTGACTGTTATACATGTACTGATTCGCTCTCATTCTCTCAGTCTCTGTGACCATTTTGTACTGACTATCTCTCCCTCTCTCTGAACATTCTATGATGACTCTCTAACTTCCCTCCCTAAAATGTTCTGCTCTCCCTCCCTCTCTCTCTCTCTCTCTCTCTCTCTCTCTCTCTGCACTTCAACATTTTTTTCCTTTATCAAGCAGAGAAACTTTCTTCCTGCCTGGAAAACTGTTGCCATGCAAAGAACAAAAAAATCGTCCCGTGCTTGACAAGAAAAATGCTCCCACATATGGAAAAGAATGGTGAATGCTGACATGCACAGATCTGATATTCCACTTGGAATCAACAAGACACAACAGGTAGACTAGTTCACCTTACATGAGCCAAAATATCTGTGAATAGCACCATGAAGACATATAAGTAAATAAGAAAAGTGAGATTTACAATGCTTATAAATTATACACATTTCCTGTTTTCAACTGAGTTGTCAAACCATAATCAGACTTTGAGAACTGTTCAAAACAACACACACACACACACACACACACACACACAGAGAAAGACATACAACTGTTCAAAACAACACACACACCACACACACACACACACACACAGAAAGACATACATATGTACCTCCAAGTGTCTGCACACACACACATACAATGATACACACATACATTTTGTTATCAAGTGATGAACTTCAAAAATGAACTTTTCTGACAACAAAACACATCAAAACACTCCAGCTCACCTTTAAAATGCAGCTTCTCTGTGAAAGACCCGCACTTGTCAGGTATGGATGACTCAAGGTAAAGGTCAGGGTTGGGCTTAGCCCTGGAACTTGGAGAAGCAGCATCACCAGGAACATTCCAGAACTGTGCACTGGCCACAGCCTGAAGATGGAGAATGCTGGGCTCAGAGAAGTTGCGCTCCAGATGAGGTGAGTCAGTGACACGGATCAAGTCAGAGCCGTTGTACCAGAAGTAGGTATACTGAGGGGTGTCCGATTTACTGAAGTGGTCTGTGATGTTGACATGGAAGTGTATGGGTTGGTCAATAGCGAATGAGGTGTTGCTTCTCTGATACTCAAGGTCTTGGTAAACCCTCAAGTTTCCATTGAGATTCTCTGAAACATGTTATTTCAATTCATAAACTGTAGAACGCTTAAAATAACAATACAAGTCTGCTATTATCTATTAATATGATTGACCTAAATAAAAATTGATAAATCAATAACACAAGACTACATCAAAATATACATAAACCAAATGATGTCAAACATTATGCTGTCAACACAATCAGATTCATCACAGCAATAAATCATCAAATGTAAACATGTGACTGAACTAAAGGAAAATTTCTTATATGTAGTCATGATGTTCTTCATCCTTATTGAAATTAAAGACAGCATAATGTTTGACATCATTCGGTTTATTTATCATTTTGATATAGTCTTGTGTTACTGATTTATTAAGATCATGTTCAACAATCAGTTATGGTTAAATCAGTGTATAATAGTATTGTATATATAGAGCAGTCACTTTACAATCCATGTTTGAAATTTGAGCACAGTTTTCAGTTGTTGTTTTTTTTAATTAAAAAAAAACCCCAACATCATGTAAAGTAACGCTCAACAGGATGATTATCATAACCTTTTAATTTATATATATACATATAATCAATATATATATATATATATGTGTGCGTGTGTGCGTAAATTATTTCCTGACAAATGCTCAGAAGTCATTCTTCACCTGTTCCACTCAAATACTGTTTATTTCCAGACAGCAATATCAAATATGATGGTTACCTGTCAGTTTGAAGACAGTGCTGGAGAAAGTTAAGATTTCAGCAGGCCTATCAACAGATGACACAACAACAGTCATTAGATAATCTATTGCCTCAGCATGGTGAAAGGCTTTGTGTAGTGTTGATGTATGTCTCCCACTTGTGTGCTCATTGCTGTCGTTTGTTGAGCTGATCCACAGGAAGTTAAACTTTCCTTCAGGGAGAGTATGATTCGGCTCTATGAAGATGCGTGCTGTAAAAACAATGACAGAATCCAGGACTGCTGGCCCGCTTGTTGATATTTCCACGGTGTAGTTCACTGTAACATTACATAAAAAAATGATATACTTTTATAGTTCTTATGAGTGGACTTAAGCATATTGGGAATTTATTCAAGAAGTAAAACTAACATGTGATAATAATATATCATCAATTCACAAGGATGCAAAATTTACCACAAGGTAATTGTAGGTTAACAATAAGTACACTTTAAAATCAATCTTGATTCACATCAGACAATTAATAGCTCTTCACAGGATGACATGAAACTGTCTCCAAAAAGTGAGACACTTTGCAAAAGTGAAAGTGAACATACAAATTAATTCTAAAGAAAATAGTAAAAAGCAGCACTATTAAACTACAGGCTAAATTTATGCATAATAAGGTACCACCCTATGAAAAACATGTTTCTAACATGACCACAAATAGTAAACTGGGCAACAGCATAGTTCTATTGATCTGAGGCAAAAGTATAGGCCTTGGTTTTTCCTTGCATACTGGCAACATTTCTTTCTGATTCCTGTTCACATTACCTCATAAAATGCAACATTAAAAAGAAACGTGTGTGAGAGACAGACCTACATGTATCACTATCAGATATATAATACACAGATACATCAAATGATCAATCATACTACTCAGTGTGAAACATACAATTTTGAGCAATTTTAAAGCATCAATTTTCACATAAGATGGAAAAACTAAGTTTTAACAAGAGAAAAATACAAAAAGTACACATGTATTTACAATATCATACACAGTCTGTTCCCTATTTTCTGCACTACTTGTGCTTGTGTGCTATGACAAGAAATTAATGTGTGTGTTTTTGTTTTACTTGATATAAACACTGATAATTGTAGTTATGTTCTTGATTATGTTATTTTCTGAAATCTTCAATGCCCTAACAGGGCTCAAAGGTTTATTAAATATTAATCTTCAATCCTGAATCTTTGCATGTTGTGTGTATATGTGTGTGTCTGTGTATGTGTTCCTCTGTGTGTGTGTGTGTGTGTGTGTGTGTGTGTGTGTGTGTGTGTGTGTGTGTGTGTGTGTGTGTGTGTGTGTGCATTTCATGTGTGTACAAATACTACTCTGTGTGTACTGGAAGGGCTTCTGCCTTAATAATAATACTTAAGTATTACCCCTTCATTCATTGCAGGATTGAGAAAGCAGTAACTGTAGTAGTTACAGAAAGGGTAATGTCACATTTTAGCATCCTAATTCCTGGAGCTGAATTTAGGATGCTAAAGTTGGACAGAAAGAATCCCACTTTAGCATCCTAAATTAATGAGCTGAATTCAATGGATGCTAAAGTGCTAGAATTCGCTAAAAGCCACCGCCTCACTGTAGCCAACACCCTTCATCCACACAAGCTCTCTAGGACTGCGACATGGCATTCACCCAATGGGCAAGTGCATAACCAGATTGACTTCATTCTGACACCACAACGCTTCAAGTCGAGCATTAACAAGGCACAGACAAGAACTTTCCCAGGCACTGACATTGGAAGCGACCATGACCTTGTTCTGGCAACCTTTAAGCTCAAACTCAAAGAGCCCTCGCATCCGCTTTAACCTGGAGAAACTGAAAGACCCGGAGATAGCCGAGGTAGGTGGAAAGTTCGCTGCACTGAACCTTCTAGACGACATGGATACACTTATCAACAACGCCAACGATGTGTACATGGATGCCGGTGAAGAACTCCTGGGAAGGGAAAGAAAGAAAAAGAAACCATGGATCACAGATGAGATCCTCGACCTGTGTGACATGAGACGTGAACTCAAGGGCGAAAGGAATGAAAGTGATTTGGCAAGATGGCAATACCAAGAAGCTAACAGGAAGGTGAGAAGGAAGATGAAGGAGGCAGAAGAAAACTGGATAGAGGAACAGTGCAATGAGATTGAAAAAGGCTTTGAAAATGGGAGCAGCAAACAGGCCTACAGCACGCTAAGAAACCTCACTCAGTCAAGTCAAGCAAGAACTGCTGCAATAGAGGACAAAGAAGGCAAGCTCCTTTCAGACAGTGAAGACATCCTGGAAAGATGGACAGAATACTGCACTGGCCTGTATAACCACCAGCTCCACCCAGACAGCTCCATATTGGAAAACGACACTCTGTCAGCTGAATGTGACAACTATTGTCCACCCACACTGAAGGAGGTCAGAAACGCAATACGAAGCTTGAAAGAAGGGAAATCACCGGGTGTGGACAATATCCCAGCAGAAATGTTGCGGCAAGGTGGTGAGGCGTATGTTGCAGTCCTTCAAGCAGTATGCCAGAAAATACTTGACGAGAAGAGATGGCCAGAACAGTGGACGCAATCACTGGTGATTCCTCTGCCAAAAAAGGGCAACCTGAGACAATGCCAGAACTAAAGGACCATTAGTCTTATTAGTCATCCACGCAAGATCATGCTACGAATCCTCCTTAACAGACTGAAGTCAAGGGCTGAAGAAATACTCGCCGAAGAACAAGCTGGTTTCAGAAAGGGAAGAAGCACCATTGAGCAAATATTCAATTGGCCCTGGTAGTCTCCATTGTACTGTATGGTTGCGAGGCATGGACACTGACGGTCGAAACTGAAAGGAAGATCCAGGCCTTCGAGAACAAATGCCTGAGGAAGCTCCTTCAAATTCCCTGGATCGAGCACAGGACCAATGAACATGTACGGAGCAGAATTGGGAACCTTGCTGGACCTCAGGAACTTCTCCTTTCAACTGTGAAGAGACGCAAGCTGATATGGTTTGGACACAACACTCGACACACCAGCTTGTCCAAAACAATCATGCAAGGCACCATCGAGGGAGGGAGAAGAAGAGGAAGACAGAACTGGCATGAGAACATCAAACAATGGACCGGACTCCACACATGTGAGCTGCTGCCAGTGCCAGCGGCTGCCGACAGAGACAGATGGAGAAGGGAGGTTGCGTCTGCGGTCCTCAGGCTTCCCCCAACGACTACTTTATGGGCCTGAAGAAGAAGAAGAAGAAAGTGCGACTATACCCAGAAGTATAATTTTGCATGAAAACAAATTAAACTTGAAACTGCTTCCTGACAATGACAAAAAGATCAGCTGTCTTTGTGACACTCATTACGTCATTTGAGTTTGAAAACTGTTAATAAAGGCTTTATGACAAAAAGATCAGCTGTCTTTGTGACACTCATTAAGTCATTTGAGTCTGACAACTGTTAATTAAGGCTTTCGTTGGTATTTTCCTTGTTTCACTTTCATCAGCTGGCTGATTGATACTGTATGTCCTGAAGATGGTAAGAGGTCAGGGGCCTGAATCATTGCATAATCAAAAGCATGCAAGAATCTGTTTCGCTTACCTTTTATGGTCGGACCTATCGTGACGTTACTGTAGAAAGTTGGTTCGACTGTTGGCAATGCTGGACTGTCAGAGGGCGTCATTCTAGCACTGACGTCAACCACTATAACACTGACCCATCCCAGAAAACCCAACACGAACATCATTTGACTCCTTGTCATTGTCACCTGTGACTGCAGCAATCGATGCGACTGAGCTGAGGAAGTCTTAACAAATTTTCTTGCCTCTTTCTGCGACAAGCCCTTGTGAGGTCTTACAATCTGTGAATGGACTTTTGCAACCAAAGCAGTAAATCCAGAGGAAGTTACTTAGCGCTGTAAAAATGAACCAGCAATCGATTCATACAGTTTCGTTTCCGCCTCCCGCTGCCAGCTCCCGTGAGTTGTCATGTGCTTCAGACTTTTTGTTTTCACAGAATTGCGCATGTCAGGTGTTTTGAATGACAAGGGACGCAATCAACATCCTGCCAGTGTGCTTTCTGTTCTTCCCTCCCATTTCACCACGCCTCCCGCGTGGCGCCCGTTGAAGTTTTTGTCAGCGGACAACGTTTTACCGTTTGTCTGTGTCTGTGTTTTGATGTAACAGCCAACCAACCCATTGACAAGATAGGGAAAGGATGTCGGCGTACGTGCAAGTTCACACGACAGACACGCACAGACACGACACCCGCGCGCGCACAACTCCGTGACTCGGTCCTTCTCTCTCTCTCTCTCTCTCTCTCTCTCTCTCTTTGTCTAACACACACACATACACACACACATACGCACGCACGCACACACACACACACACACACACACACACACACACACTGACAACTGCCCACTCGTCTGTTCGCAAACATCAAAATCATTGTATCGCACACAACCGGACATACTGTACAGAACTTGATAGGCACATATAATATATATATATATATATATATCTGTGTGTGTGTGTGTTGACGTCAGGTGTGCAGTTTGTTTTGAACGTGTGTGGGAGAGAGAGGGAGATAGAGAGTGTGCAGTCACAAGCAGTAGACCCCTACGGCTAACCAACGGGCCAGGAGAAACAAAAATGTGACAGTTTCTAGAGTTGTGATACATGATTTGAACAGACTGGAAAAAGCCTGTTCCAAAGCCAAAGCTTCTGGACTATAATATCGTGACATATTCCACGCTGACATATTCCACGCGAGTTCCAGACTGAATGAGATACAACACAGTCCGGCCGTTGGTTTTTTTGTTTGTTTGTTTGTCTGTCTGTTGGTTTGTTTGTTTGTTTTTTTTTTGTGTGTGTGGTTTTTTGTTGTTGTTTTTTGTTTTTGTTTTTGTTTTTTTTTTGTTGTTGTTGTTGTTTTTTTGTTTGTTTTTCTTTTTCGGTTTTTCTTTCTTTTCTTAGAGGGGGTGGGGGGAGCTGGATGGAAGGCCGGGTGGGAGTGGGAGATGGGCTGGTAGTTGCATATATGTTTAGTTGTTGTTCTGGCTTTTTCCCCCCTTTTGGGGGGAAGGACGTTGGGTGGGGGCGGGGGGGGGGGGAGGGGTCCATTATTGTAATGTTCTTGTTGTTTTGAGAGAAGCGTTTGTTGTTGTCGCTTTTTTTGTTCGTTTGTTTGTGGTTCTTTTGTTTTGTTTGTTTGTTTTTATCATATGCCGAAAAAACAACAATATTTTGAGTGATAACACGGGACATACTCAGGAGAAAAGGAGAAACGAGTGTTGAAAGCTGTGCATGTAGTTTGATTGCCTTTCATTCTCCATCAAAATAGTGTCCGGTGTGTGTGTGTGTGTGTGTGTGTGTGTGTGTGTGTGTGTGTGTGTGTGTGTGTGTGTGTGTGTGTGTGTGTGTGTGTGTGTGTGTGTGTGTGTGTGTGTGTGTGTGTGTGTGTGTGTGTGTGTGTGTGTAGTCAATGTATACGAATCACGGTTACTAAGGGAACACAGACCGAAATTGGAAGTCAACAATGATGCCAAAGCAGAATGTTTATTCGTAGAATAAGCTCTTAACAAATTATATACCAATACCGTCAATGAGAAAAAAACTTAAGTGAAATACTCCACATAAAAAAACACACAAGAAATAATTATTTGTGCAAATGTTTATAATCATTTATATATTTGATTATATATTTGATCCTCTGAAGTTGACTGAGAACACCAATAATGACAATATCCAGGGAGACTGATAAACTGTTGGAGACTGAGTCACTGAGGCAGATCAGCTTATATAAGCAGAATCGAGTCAAACGAGAGAGAGAGGGAGAGAGAGAGAGAGAGAGAGAGAGAGAGAGAGAGAGAGAGAGAGAGAGAGAGAGATTATCCTGCGTCCAGACCATGAGTCTCCAAAACAGAATGAAATAAAATAAACTGCAAGTACAAGTGGAAAAATGTAAAATGCATCAAATGGCACGTATTCCGGGAATCATAATTAGCTCCAAATACCAAAATACACAGAATCAAAAACATTTATGAACTGATTCATGATACATATTCTGCTTGCAGTTATGTCAGCCCTGATCCCGGACCCTTTGTGGTCGACCGGGCCATGACCAACGCGATTTGATTTGATTTGACTTTACGTGGTGCCACGTGTACAATCATAACCTTCGCAGACTGAAAACAAGATGTGTTGATATTGAAACAGTCAACTGTACAAAAACACATGACAGCAAAAGAAGGGGAAGGTTGGAGCAGAGACAGAGAGAGAGAGAGAGAGAGAGAGAGAGAGAGAGAGAGCGTCAGAGACAGAATATTGCTGAATGAACAAAATGTTCATTTCAAGGATCATTACGCGTTTCATTTCAGTTTTCGGTTTGAAACGTTTGGGTATACTTACAACTGATAATTACAAAAACTAAGCGATCTTTGGATTCGAGAGTATCGTGTCATGTCTATCCACAATGATCATGCCATGTTTGTGCACAATGATCATGCCATGTGATTGCACAATGATCATTCAGTCTTTGTTTGAATGTAGAGGGAAAATAATCTAATATCATCCACATTTTGTTGTTGTCTCGAAATTTATTGACACATAACAATTGCCCGATGTGGAATGCCCACGTCTTTTTGCCAAACAATTAATGAAATGAAGATGTTTTATTTAGAAGTTACAGGCCTTTCTGGACTATGTTGAGTTTCCTCTGGCATATTGCATATTATGGCAGTTGAGAACTACAACGAGAGGAGCAGTATAGAGAATGAAGAAGATACGATCCAAGACAGACCATCGTCGAACACCTGTGCTCAAGTCTGGAAACGATTAATCTTGGTATTATTGATATCGACCGCTAGCATATTATGTTTCAAGCCAGTGGAGGTCAGTTCCACTGACCCCCTACACATTTTGAAGAATTGGTCAATGATATCAAATCAGTGCTTCTCACGTGTCTCAAAGAGAAAAGAGACAGATTTCACTGAGTCGGAAGCTTGCAGAAGGTTGGTCAGAATGTGCTTTCAGTGCTCTTTGCATGGAAGGTGGTGACAAAGGGTGGTGATCTGACTTATATACAGTACGCCATCACCAAGATACAAAGCATACAAGCATACATTAAGTTCTGACACCTGGCGGCCCTTTACCCAATTGATTTTGGTTTTGTCTTATTTCCTCTTTGCTGCTCAAACACACACACACGCGCGCACGCACACGCGCACGCACACACACACATGCACATTCACATACCACACACACACACACACACACACACACACACACACCGGAAGGGGCGGTGTAGGCTCTGTACTGCAACGTGCACAGCGGACAGAATGATGGTCATGTTGGGGGGAAAAGTAATGACCGTTTTCTTATTTTATTTTTATTTGTTTGCTTGTTAAAAAATCATGCTCTCTGAATGCACCTCTAAACTCTTCCGTTTCTTTCCTTCATATCACTTAAGGCCAGGATCATACAAAAGACAGAAAAAGACACTAGCCGCGGTCAGCCGAGGTTGACCCGGTGTAGTATCCCAGATTGTTCCCCACCCTGGAAACGCCGGGCCCCGGGGGACAATTTGACCGCTGGAAATGTCCTCCGGGGACTTTCTCACCGTTCATAATGTCTTCTGTGGCCATTTTCAGCGGCCAAAATGTCCCAATTCTTGCGTCTAAAACATTATTTTTCAGAATGAGGCTAAAACGCAAGACGGGGATATTCCGGCCGCTGAAAATCTCCACAGGGGAAATTATCAATGGTGAGAAAGTCGTCGGGAGACATTTCCAGCGATCAAATTGTCCCCTGGGGACGTTTCCAGAATTGGGGAGTGAGGGGAGGTGCGGGGATGGCAATCTGGGACACTACACCGGGTTCACCGCCTTGTCAGAGGTGGATGTCCTCAGTCGTACTCTGCCCCTATGGTGATGCTGACCTCCCCTGGGTGCACGAAGGTGGAGTGGTACCAGATGTTGGTGTCCACCACGACTGGAACAAGGTGCCAGCATCAAGTATTGAAAAGAGGTAGGTGTGTGTTGTGTGTGTGTGTGTGTGTGTGTGTGTGTGTGCGTGTGTGTGTGTGTGTGTGTGTGTGTGTGTGTGTGTGTGTGTGTGTTTATGTGTGTGTGTGTGTGTGTGTGCGTGCGTGTGTGTGCGTGTGTGCTTGTGAATGTGTGTGTGTGTGTGTGTGTGTGTGTGTGTGTGTCCCAAAATATGTCGAAGTATGTCTTCCAGCGTGCTCTGTCCTAGTTTCAACATTTTCTTATCATCGGTTGTCTCGTTGTTGTTTGTATTTTCTCCAGTAATATTGTTCCTTTTAGCCCTGGGGGCTGGGTATATACATATATATATAAAGATTGTATATTTGTTTGACATCCCATATTGAATTAAATCATCTCACTCATTCGTTCAGTTGCTCTCTCTGTCTCTCTGTCTCTGTCTCTCTCTCTCTAAAACACACACACACACACACACACACACACACACACACACACACACAAGCGCGTCAGCCAGAAAAAAAAAACCAACCAGTTGTATAATTTGTTTGACTTCGCACATTAAATCAAATCCTCTCATTCATTCGTTCAGTTGCTCTCTCTCTCTCTCTCTCTCTCTCTCTCTCTCTATATATATATATATATATATATATATATATATATATATATATATATATATATATATATATATATATATATATCGGGTGTCCCAAAAAAGTGAACCGCTTTTTGACCAGTATTTTCTCAGTGATAGCGAAACCGAATTCATTGAAAAATTTCACACAATAACCTTAGGGTATCATCAACAAATCTGCAAAATATCTAAAAGTTCAGATGCAAATTATGCAAATAATATCAAATTCAAAACAGCACGTCAAAAAATCCAATATCAGGGCTGTGCAATGTTCTTGCCATCATGTTTATGGGAAACGGAAACGAGAAATTCAGCCATCTCTTCTCTATCATGAGACTTCTAGATTTCCAAAAAAGATCATGGTTTCAGCTGGAGTATTCTGGAAAGGAAAAACAAACATTCATTTTATTGACACTATAGAGCCAAGGTTAATGGTGAAAGCTACATTCAGTTACTGGATGACAATCTTCTCCCGGATTGTAGGCGTCTTTATCCCCTAGAAACAATTACCCGAGAGAGAGGTCACATTGCACAGCTCTGATATTGGATTTTTTTACATGCTGTTTTATATTTAACAATACTCGCATAATTTGCGTCCGAACTTTTAGATATTTTGCACACTTGTTGATGATACCCTTAGGTTACTGTGTGAACATTTTCAATGGTTTCGGTTTCTCTGTCACTGAGAAAATACTTGTCAAAAAGCGGTTCACTTTTTGGGGGACACCCGATATACATATATATATATATATATACCACCACTACCATCACCACCACCACCAGTTGAGGAAAGCGGGGAAAGTATAAGAACAAGATAAGATCATCAACAACAACAAAGGGACAAGAAGAACAAGAACAAGAAGAGGCAAGAACAATAAGAAGAAGGGGAGAAGAAGAGGAGACTCACTGATGTCGCCCTTCTCCACAGTAACGTTGAAGGAGTGGCACACGGCCTCACACTCGGGGCTGGGGATCAACTCCCACGTCTTGGTCCCTGAGATCTGGGCCTGCCACGACGGTCTCTCCACGTAGTCCAGCTGATTGACACACACACACAGTCCAGCTGATTGACACACACACAGTCCAGCTGATGACACACACAGAGTCCAGCTGATTGACACACACACAGTCCAGCTGATTGACACACACACAGTCCAGCTGATTGACACACACACAGTCCAGCTGACTGACACACACACAATCCAGCTGACTGACACACACACAGTCCAGCTGATTGACACACACACAGTCCAGCTGACTGACACACACACAGTCCAGCTGACTGACACACACACACACAGTCCAGCTGATTGACACACACACAGTCCAGCTGATTGACACACACACAGTCCAGCTGATTGACACACACACAGTCCAGCTGATTGACACACACACAGTCCAGCTGATGACACACACACCCACCAGCTGATTGACACACACACAGTCCAGCTGATGACACACACACAGTCCAGCTGATCGACACACACACAGTCCAGCTGATTGACACACACACAGTCCAGCTGATTGACACACACACAGTCCAGCTGATTGACACACACACACCAGCTGATTGACACACACACAGTCCAGCTGATTGACACACACAAACACAGTCCAGCTGATTGACACACACACAGTCCAGCTGATTGACACAGCCACCAGCTGATTGACACACACACAGTCCAGCTGATTGACACACACACAGTCCAGCTGATTGACACACACACAGTCCAGCTGATTGACACACACACAGTCCAGCTGATTGACACACACACCAGCTGATTGACACACACACAGTCCAGCTGACTGACACACACACACACCAGCTGATTGACACACACACAGTCCAGCTGATTGACACACACACACCAGCTGATTGACACACACACAGTCCAGCTGATTGACACGCACACAGTCCAGCTGATTGACACACACACAGTCCAGCTGATTGACACACACACACAGTCCAGCTGTTTGACACACATACACAGTCCAGCTGACTGACACACACACAGTCCAGCTGATTGACACACACACAGTCCAGCTGATTGACACACACACACAGTCCAGCTGATTGACACACACACAGTCCAGCTGATTGACACACACACACAGTCCAGCTGATTGACACACACACAGTCCAGCTGATTGACACACACACAGTCCAGCTGATTGACACACACACAGTCCAGCTGATTGACACACACACACAGTCCAGCTGATTGACACTCACAGAGTCCAGCTGATTGACCCACACACACAGTCCAGCTGATTGACACACACACAGTCCAGCTGATTGACACACACACACAGTCCAGCTGATTGACACACACACAGTCCAGCTGATTGACACAGACACACAGTCCAGCTGATTGACACACACACAGTCCAGCTGATTGACACACACACAGTCCAGCTGATGACACACACACACAGTCCAGCTGATTGACACACACACAGTCCAGCTGATTGACACACAGTCCAGCTGATTGACACACACACAGTCCAGCTGATTGACACACACACTGTCCAGCTGATTGACACACACACAGTCCAGCTGATTGACACACAGTCCAGCTGATTGACACTCACACAGTCCAGCTGATTGACACACACACAGTCCAGCTGATTGACACACACACACATTCCAGCTGACTGACACACACACAGTCCAGCTGATTGACACACAGTCCAGCTGATTGACACACACACAGTCCAGCTGATTGACACACAGTCCAGCTGATTGACACACAGTCCAGCTGACTGACACACACACTGTCCAGCTGATGACACACACACACACACAGTCCAGCTGATTGACACACACAGAGTCCAGCTGACTAACACACAGTCCAGCTGACTGACACACACACACAGTCCAGCTGATTGACACACAGTCCAGCTGATTGACACACACACACAGTCCAGCTGATTGACACACACACAGTCCAGCTGATTGACACACACAGAGTCCAGCTGACTAACACACAGTCCAGCTGATTGACACACAGTCCAGCTGATTGACACACACTGTCCAGCTGATTGACACACACACAGTCCAGCTGATTGACACACACTGTCCAGCTGATTGACACACACACAGTCCAGCTGATTGACACACACACAGTCCAGCTGATTGACACACACACAGTCCAGCTGACTAACACACAGTCCAGCTGACTAACACACAGTCCAGCTGATTGACACACACACACAGTCCAGCTGATTGACACACACAGAGTCCAGCTGACTAACACACAGTCCAGCTGACTGACACACACACACAGTCCAGCTGATTGACACACACACAGTCCAGCTGACTAACACACAGTCCAGCTGACTGACACACACACACTGTCCAGCTGATTGACACACACACAGTCCAGCTGACTGACACACACACACACACTGTCCAGCTGATTGACACACACACAGTCCAGCTGACTGACACACACACACACTGTCCAGCTGATTGACACACACACAGTCCAGCTGACTGACACACACACAGTCCAGCTGATTGACACACACACAGTCCAGCTGATTGACACACACACACAGTCCAGCTGACTGACACACACACAGTCCAGCTGACTGACACACACACAGTCCAGCTGATTGACACACACACAGTCCAGCTGATTGACACACACACACAGTCCAGCTGACTGACACACACACAGTCCAGCTGACTGACACACACACAGTCCAGCTGATTGACACACACACAGTCCAGCTGATTGACACACACACACAGTCCAGCTGACTGACACACACACAGTCCAGCTGATTGACACACACACAGTCCAGCTGATTGACACACACACACAGTCCAGCTGACTGACACACACACACAGTCCAGCTGATTGACACACACACAGTCCAGCTGATTGACACACACACACAGTCCAGCTGATTGACACACACACAGTCCAGCTGACTGACACACACACACAGTCCAGCTGATTGACACACACACAGTCCAGCTGATTGATACACACACACAGTCCAGCTGATTGACACACACAGTCCAGCTGATTGACACACACACACAGTCCAGCTGACTGACACACACAGTCCAGCTGACTGATATGGATACTTATACAGCGCCTATCCTCGGTCGAAGACCAAGCTCTTAGCGCTTTACAAACACGGGGTCATTTACACAACAGGCTGCCTACCTGGGTAGAGCCGACTGACGCCGGGCGCTCATCATTCGTTTCCTGTGTCATTCAATCAGAGTTCAGGCACGGACACATACACATTCAGACAAACATGTAAGATTATGTATGACAGTTGTTGTTCTTGTCGTTTTTTTTATTTACCTCGCCATGTAGGCAGCCATACTCCGTTTTCGGGGGTGTGCATGCTGGGTATATTCTTGTTTCCATAGCCCACCGAACGCTGACATGGATTACAGGATCTTTAACGTGCGTATCTGATCTTCTGCTTGCGTATACACACGAAGGGGGTTCAGGCACTGGCAGGTCTGCACATATGTTGACCTGGGAGATCGGAAAAATCTCCACCCTTGAACCACCAGGCGCCGTTACCGAGATTCGAAGCCGGTCCCTCAGATTGAAAGTCCAACGCTTTAACCATTAGGCTATTGCACCCGTCACACACACACACACACACACACACACACACACACACACACACACAATGGCAACACGGGTCGATCGCTACACATAGCTGAACCGTTTTTGTTACTCGTTTGTGAAACGTTCATGCGGTTTTCTGAGGGAAAATTCTTGCATGTTGATAATATCATATACACAAGAAAGAGATAATATAGAAACTGCACATTAGCTTCTTTAAAAAGTTTCGGTTTTTTTTTTCTCAAGAAGGTGTCACTGTGATCGGACAAATCCATGTACGCTACACCACTTCTGCTTGGCAGATGTATGACATCTCTCTCTCTCTCTCTCTCTCTCTCTCTCTCTACATACACACATGTGTACCTATCAGAGTGTATTCCTTCCTTAGGT